>NW_026782976.1:0-87518 GCF_031769215.1 Ylistrum balloti
CTTACAGATCTACTAGTCTAGCCCTCCTTACATATTTACAGATCTACTAGTCTAGCCTCCTTACAGATCTACTAGTCTATCCTCCTTACATATCTACTAGTTTCTCTCTTATATATTACAGATCTACTAGTACATATAAGCCTCCTTACAGATCTACTAGTTTAGCCTCCTTACATAGTTTCTCCTTACAGATCTACTAGTCTAGCCTCCTTACATATCTACTAGTTATCCTCCTTACATATCTACTAGTTTAGCCTCCTTACATATCTATCCTCCTAGTCTACATCTCCTTACAGATCTACTAGTCTATCCTCCTTACATATCTACTAGTCTATCCTTCCTTACAGATCTACTAGTTTAGCCTCCTTACAGATCTACTAGTCTAGCCTCCTTACAGATCTACTAGTTTAGCCTCCTTACATATCTACTAGTCTAGCCTCCTTACAGATCTACTAGTCTATTACTCCTTACACATATCTATCTACTCTACTAGTCTACATATCTACTAGTCTATCATCCTTATATATCCTCTACTAGTCTATCCTCCTACTAGATCTACTAGTTTAGCCTCCTTACATATCTACTAGTCTAGCCTCCTTACATATCTACTAGTTTATCCTCCTATACATATCTACTAGTTATCCTCCTTACATATCTACTAGTCTAGCCTCCTTACATATCTACTAGTTTAGCCTCCTTACATATCTACTAGTCTAGCCTCCTTACATATCTACTAGTCTCCTCCTTACAGATCTACTAGTTTAGCCTCCTTACATATCTGCTAGTCTAGCCTCCTTACAGATCTACTAGTTCTATCCTCCTTACATATCTACTAGTTTAGCCTCCTTACATATCTGCTTGTCTACACTTCTTACAGATCTACTAGTTTAGCCTCCTTACACATCTACTAGTCTATCCTCCTTACATATCTACTAGTCTAGCCTCCTTACATAGATCTCTAGCCTCCTTACATACTTGTCTACACTTCCTTACAGAGTACTAGTTAGCCTCCTTACAGATCTACTAGTTAAGCCTCCTTACAGATCTACTAGTCTAGCTCTTTACAGATCTACTAGTCTATTCTCCTTATAGATCAACTAGTTTAGCCTCCTTACATATCTATTAAATTAGCCTTCTTACATATCTACTAGTTTAGCCTCCTCACATATCAACTAGTCTAGCCTCCTTACATATCAGCTAGTCTATTCTCCTTACATATCTACTAGTCTATCATCCTTATATATCTACTAGTTTAGCCTCCTTACATATCTACTAGTTTAACCTCCTTACATTTCTACTAGTCTATCCTCCTTACAGATCTACTAGTTTAGCCTCCTTACAGATCTACTAGTCTAGCCTCCTTACAGATCTACTAGTCTAGCCTCCTTACCTCCTTAGATCTACTAGTTTAGCCTCCTTACTATATCTTACAGATCTACTAGTCTAGCCTCCTTACATAACTACTAGTCTAGCCTCCTTACAGATCTACTAGTCTAGCCTCCTTACATATCAGCTAGTCTATTCTCCTTACATATCTACTAGTCTATCATCCTTATATATCTACTAGTTTAGCCTCCTTACATCTCTAGTCTAGTCTACATCCTCCTTACAGATCTACTAGTCTAGCCTCCTTACAGATCTACTAGTCTAGCCTCCTTACAAATCTACTAGTCTATCCTTCTTACATATCTAGTTTAGCCTCCTTACATATCTAGTCTATCCTCCTTATATATCTACAGTCTAGCCTCCTTACAGTCTATCCTCCTTACATCTACTAGTCTAGCCTCCTTACATATCTACTAGTCTATCCTCCTTACAGATCTACTAGATCTACTAGCCTCCTTACATATCTACTAGTCTAGCCTCCTTACATATCTGCTTGTCTACTCCTTATATATCTACTAGTTTAGCCTCCTTACATATCTACTAGTCTATCCTCCTTACATATCTACTAGTCTAGCCTCCTTCCTCTATCCTCCTTACATATCTACTATCTATCATCCTATCTAGCCTCCTTACAGATCTGCTAGTCTATCTCCTCCTTACAGACCTACTAGTCTAGCCTCCTTCATGATCTACTAGTCTAGCCTTCCTACAAATCTACTAGTCTATCCTTCTTACATACCTACCAGTCTATCCTCTTTACAGATCTACTAGTTAAGCCTCCTTACAGATCTACTAGTCTAGCTCCTTACAGATCTACTAGTCTATTCTCCTTATAGATCTACTAGTTTAGCCTCCTTACATATCTATTAGTTTAGCCTCCTTACATATCTACTAGTTTAGCCTCCTTACATATCATCTAGTCTATCCTCCTTACATATCTACTAGTTCATCATCCTTATAGATCTACTAGTTTAGCCTCCTTACATATCTGCTTGTCTACACTTCTTACAGATCTACTAGTTTAGCCTCCTTACAGATCTACTAGTCTAGCCTCCTTACATATCTGCTAGTCTAGACTTCTTACAGATCTACTAGTCTATCCTCCTTACATATCTACTAGTTTAGCCTCCTTACATATCTGCTTGTCTAGACTTCTTACAGATCTACTAGTTAAACATACTGATATATCTACTAGTTTAGCCTCCTTACATATCTACTAGTCTATCCTCCTTACTAGATTACTAGTCTAGCCTCCTTACATGCTACTAGTTTACAGCCTCCTTACATATCTACTAGTCTAGCCTCCTTACAGATCTACTAGTTTAGCTAGTCTATCCTTCTTACATACCTACTAGTCTAGCCTCCTTACAGATCTACTAGTCTAGCCTCCTTACATATCAGCTAGTCTATTCTCCTTACATATCTACTAGTCTATCATCCTTATATATCTACTAGTTTAGCCTCCTTACACATCTATTTGTCTATCCTCCTTACATATCTGCTTGTCTAGACTTCTTACAGATCTACTAGTCTATCCTCTTTACAGATCTACTAGTCTTTCCTTCTTACATGTCTACTAGTCTATCCTCCCTCTAGAATCTTACAGATACTAGACTCCTTACAGACCTCTAGTCTAGCCTCCTTATAGTTTAGCCTCCTACAAATCTACTAGTCTAGTCTTACATATCTACTAGTCCTCCTTACATATCAGCTAGTCTATTCTCCTTACATATCTACTAGTCTATCATCCTTATATATCTACTAGTTTAGCCTCCTTACATATCTACTAGTTTAACCTCCTTACATTTCTACTAGTCTAGCCTCCTTACATATCTGCTAGTCTATCCTCCTTACATATCTACTAGTTCATCATCCTTATAGATCTACTAGTTTAGCCTAGTTACATATCTCTTACTTGTCTTACACTATCTATCTACTAGTTTAGCCTCCTTACATATCTACTAGTATAGCCTCCTTACAGATCTACTAGTCTAGCCTCCTTACATATCTGCTAGTCTATTCTCCTTACAGATCTACTAGTCTATCATCCTTATATATCTACTAGTTTAGCCTCCTTACACATCTACTAGTCTATCCTCCTTACATGTCTACTAGTTCATCATCCTTATAGATCTACTAGTTTAGCCTCCTTACATATCTGCTTGTCTACACTTCTTACAGATCTACTAGTATAGCCTCCTTACAGATCTACTAGTCTATCCTCCTCCTATATATATCTATCTAGTATCCTCCTTACATATCCTAGTCTAGCCTCCTTACAGATCTACTAGTCTAGCCTCCTTACATATCTAGATCTACTAGTCTATCCTCTACAGATCTACTAAGCCTCCTACATATCTACTAGTCTAGCCTCCTTCTCCTTATACATCTACTAGTTTAGCCTCCTTACTATATCTAGCCTCCTTATATACTAGTTAAGCCTCCTTACATATCTACTAGTTTAGCCTCCTTAAAGATCTACTAGTCTAGCCTCCTTACAGATCTACTAGTCTGGCATCCTTACATATCTACTAGTCTAGTCTTAGTTTAGCCTCCTTACAGATCTACTAGTCTAGCCTCCTTACAGATCTACTAGTCTAGCCTCCTTACATATCTGCTAGTCTAGACTTCTTACAGATCTACTAGTCTATCATCCTTATATATCTACTAGTTTAGCCTCCTTACACATCTACTAGTCTATCCTCCTTACATGTCTGCTTGTCTAGACTTCTTACAGATCTACTAGTCTATCCTCTTTACAGATCTACTAGTCTTTCCTTCGTACATGTCTACTAGTCTATCCTCCTTAAAGATATAATACTCTAGAATCTTGACAGATGTACTAGTTAAGACTCCTTACAGACCTACTAGTCTAGCCTCCTTCATGATCTACTAGTCTAGCCTTCCTACAAATCTACTAGTCTATCCTTCTTACATACCTACTAGTCTAGCCTCCTTACAGATCTACTAGTCTATTCTCCTTATAGATCTACTAGTTTAGCCTCCTTACATATCTATTAGTTTAGCCTCCTTACATATCTACTAGTTTAGATATCTACTAGTTTAACCTCCTTACATTTCTACTAGTCTATCCTCCTTACATATCTACTAGTTTAGCATCCTTATATATCTACTAGTTCATCATCCTTATATATCTACTAGTTTAGCCTCCTTACATATCTGCTTGTCTAGACTTCTTACATATCTACTAGTTCATCATCCTTCTAGATCTACTAGTTTAGCCTCCTTACATATCTGCTTGTCTACACTTCTTACAGATCTACTAGTTTAGCCTCCTTACAGATCTACTAGTCTAGCCTCCTTACAGATCTACTAGTCTAGCCTCCTTACATATCTGCTAGTCTAGACTTCTTACAGATCTACTAGTCTATCATCCTTATATATCTACTAGTTTAGCCTCCTTACACATCTACTAGTCTATCCTCCTTACATGTCTGCTTGTCTAGACTTCTTACAGATCTACTAGTCTATCCTCTTTACAGATCTACTAGTCTTTCCTTCTTACATGTCTACTAGTCTATCCTCCTTAAAGATATAATACTCTAGAATCTTGACAGATGTACTAGTTAAGACTCCTTACAGACCTACTAGTCTAGCCTCCTTCATGATCTACTAGTGTAGCCTTCCTACAAATCTACTAGTCTATCCTTTTTACATACCTACTAGTCTAGCGTCCTTCATGATCTACTAGTCTAACCTTCCTACAAATCTACTAGTCTATCCTTCTTACATACCTACTAGTCTAGCCTCCTTACAGATCTACTAGTCCTTACATACCTACTAGTTTAGCCTCCTTACATACCTACTAATCAAGTCTTCCTACAGATCTACTAGTTGAACCTATTACAGATCGACTAGTCTAGCCTCCTTACAGATCTACTAGGCTATCCTTTTTAAAGATCTACTAGTCTATCCTCTTTACAGATCTACTAGTCTAGCCTTCTTACAGATCTACTAGTCTAGCCTCCTTACATATCTGCTAGTCTAGACTTCTTACAGATCTACTAGTCTATCCTCTTTATAGATCTACTAGTCTAGCCTTCTTACAGATCTACTAGTCTAGCCTCCTTACATATCTGCTAGTCTAGACTTCTTACAGATCTACTAGTCTATCCTCCTTAAAGATATAATACTCTAGAATCTTGACAGATCTACTAGCCTATCCTTTTTACAGATCTACTAGTCTATCCTCTTTACAGATCTACTAGTTTAGCCTCCTTAAAGATCTACTAGTCTAGCCTCCTTACATATCTGCTAGTCTAGACTTCTTACAGATCTACTTGTCTATCCTCTTTACAGATCTACTAGTCTATCCTCTTTACAGAACTACTAGTCTAGCCTCCTTACAGATCTACTAGTCTAGACTTCTTACAGATCTACTAGTGTAGTCTGCATACACCCATCCACCAGCATAGCCACCTTACAGACATACTAATCATTTCTCTCAACTGATCTTATAGTCTATATTCCTTACAGATCTAATAGTCTGGCCTCCTTACAGACCTAGTAGTCTAGCCCCCTGGCAGATCTAATAACCTAATCTCCAAACAGATCTATTAGTCTAACATCCTTACAGATCTAATAACCTTGTCTCCAAACAGATCTACTAGTCTAGACATCATACTCTAATCTACCAGCATAGCCTCCTTACAGACATACTAATCATTTGTCCAAACAAATCTACTAGTCTATCTACTACTCTAGCCTCTTTACAGATCTGCTTGCCTTGCCTTCGTACATATCTACTAGTCTAGCCTCTTTACAGATCTACTAGTTTAGACTCCTTACAGATCTACTAGTCTAGCCTCCTTACAGATCTACTAGTTTAGACTCCTTACAGATCTACTAGTCTAGCATCCCTACAGATCTACTAGTCTGGCGTCCTTAGAGATCTACTAGTCTAACCTCCTTATATATCTACAAGTCAAGCCTCCTTACAAATCTACTAGTCCATCCTCCTCAAAGATCTACTAGTCTAGCCTCCCTACAGATCTACTAGTCCATCCTCCTTACAAATCTACTAGTCTAGCCTCCTTACAGATGTACTAGTCTGGCCTCCTTACATATCTACTAGTCTAGCTTCCTTACAGATCTACTACTCTAGCCTCTTTACAGATCTACTTGTTTAGACTCCTTACAGATCTACTAGTCTAGCCTCCTTACAGATCTACTAGTTTTGACTCCTTACAGATCTACTAGTCCATCCTCCTTACAGATCTACTTGTCTGGCGTCCTTAGAGATTTACTTGTCTAACCTCCTTATATATCTACTAGTCCAGCCTCCTTACAAATCTACTAGTCCATCCTTCTTACAGATCTACTAGTCTAGCCTCCCTACAGATCTACTAGTCCATCCTCCTTACAGATCTACTAGTCTGGCGTCCTTAGAGATCTATTAGTCTAACCTCCTTATATATCTACTAGTCTTGCCTCCTTACATATCTACTACTTTAGCCTCTTTACAGATGTACTAGTCTGGCCTCCATACATATCTACTATTCTAGCCTCCTTACAGATGTACTAGTCTGGCCTCCTTACATATCTACTAGTCTAGCTTCCTTACAGATCTACTACTCTAGCCTCTTTACAGATCTACTAGTTTAGACTCCTTACAGATCTACTAGTCTAGCCTCCTTACAGATCTACTAGTTTTGACTCCTTACAGATCTACTAGTCCATCCTCCTTACAGATCTACTTGTCTGGCGTCCTTAGAGATTTACTTGTCTAACCTCCTTATATATCTACTAGTCCAGCCTCCTTACAAATCTACTAGTCCATCCTTCTTACAGATCTACTAGTCTAGCCTTCCTACAGATCTACTAGTCCATCCTCCTTACAGATCTACTAGTCTGGCGTCCTTAGAGATCTATTAGTCTAACCTCCTTATATATCTACTAGTCTTGCCTCCTTACATATCTACTACTTTAGCCTCTTTACAGATGTACTAGTGTGGCCTCCTTACATATCTACTAGTCCATCCTCCTTACAGATCTACTTGTCTGGCGTCCTTAGAGATTTACTTGTCTAACCTCCTTATATATCTACTAGTCCAGCCTCCTTACAAATCTACTAGTCCATCCTTCTTACAGATCTACTAGTCTAGCCTTCCTACAGATCTACTAGTCCATCCTCCTTACAGATCTACTAGTCTGGCGTCCTTAGAGATCTATTAGTCTAACCTCCTTATATATCTACTAGTCTTGCCTCCTTACATATCTACTACTTTAGCCTCTTTACAGATGTACTAGTGTGGCCTCCTTACATATCTACTAGTCTAGCCTCCTTACAGATCTACTTCTCTAGCCTCTTTACAGATCTACTACTCTAGCCTCTTTACAGATCTACTAGTCTGGCCTCTTTACAGATACAGGTATCAGGAACAGCTTTATGTCAACTGCTGTCTACAATATTATGTTTTACTTTATTACCCGGTAGGTCCATGCATGGAAGAGATCAGACAAGCTGCTGTCCTGTAGCTTAAGAAGAGACACAAAAGACAGAGCTTTGAAAAATTATCATTTAAAATTGTATTTTTATATCATATTATTTTATATTATCTTTAGATTAAATAACAAGATTTTGGAACATAACACACAGCATGAGTTTATACCTTATGCATGGTAAGTGTTTCTTCCTAACACACAGTACATATCATGTGTTTATACCTCATACACAGTACACATCATGTGTTTATATCTTACACACAGTACACATCATGTGTTTATACCTTACACCCAGTACACATCATATAACAATACCTTACACACAGTACACATCATGTGTTTATACCTTACACACAGTACACACCAAGTGTTTATACCTTACACACAGTACACACCATGTGTTTATACCTTAAAAACAGTACACATGTGTTGATACCTTACACACAGTACACATCATGTGTTAATACCTTACACAGCACACATCATGTGTTAATACCTTACACACATTACACATCATGTGTTTATACTTTACACACAGTACACATCATGTGTTTATACCTTATACACATTACATATGAGTTTACACCTTACACACAGTACATATCATGTGTTTATACATTACACAGAGTATACATGTGTTTGTAACTGACACAAAGTACACATCATGTGTTGATACCTTACACACAGTACACATAATGTGTTTATACCTTACACACAGTTTACATGTGTTTATACCTTACACACAGTTTACATGTGTTTATACCTTACACACAGTACACAACATGTATTTATACATTACACACAGTACACATCATGTGTTTACACCTTACACACAGTACACATCATGTGTTTATACCTTACACACAGTTTACATGTGTTTATACCTTACACACAGTTTACATGTGTTTATACACTACACACAGTACACATCATGTGTTTACACCTTACACACAGTGCACATCATGTGTTAATACCTTACACACAATACACATCATGTGTCTATACATTACACACAGAACAAATCATGTGTTTATATATTACACACAGTACACATGTGTTTATATGTTACACAGAGTACAAATCATGTGTTTATACATTACACAGAGTATACATGTGTTTGTAACTGACACAGAGTACACATCATGTGTTTATACCTACCACACAGTGCACATCATGTGTTTATACATTACACACAGAACAGATCATGTGTTTATATATTACACACAGTACACGTGTTTATATATTACACAGAGTACAAATCATGTGTTTATATATTACACACAGTACACATGTGTTTATATGTTACACAGAGTACAAATCATGTGTTTATACATTACACAGAGTATACATGTGTTTGTAACTGACACAGAGTACACATCATGTGTTTATACCTACCACACAGTACACATCATGTGTTAATACCTACCACACAATACACATCATGTGTTAATACCTAACACACAGTACACATCATGTGTTTATACCTACCACACAGTACACATCATGTGTTTATACCTAACACACAGTACACATCATGTGTTAATACCTTACACACAGTACACATCATGTGTTTATACTTTACACACAGTACACATCATGTGTTTATACCTTACACACAGTACACATCATGTGTTTATACATTACACACAGAACAAATCATGTGTTTATATATTACACACAGTACACATGTGTTTATATGTTACACAGAGTACAAATCATGTGTTTATACATTACACAGAGTACACATCATGTGTTTATATAACACACAGTACACATCATGTGTTTATACCTTACACACAGTGTGTGTATATACATTACTCACAATATGTATCAATACCTAACACAAAGTATTTTTCATATCTGAGCTTTGCCTAAATTCTAGCTTACAATTTAAACACTTGTCAAAGAATTGAGACAAAAGTTCTAGCTAAAACCAGCTTTCGTCATACACTAACTTACATGTTAGTCTGTTTCAGACCAATCAGAGTACAAAATATTCTAAAGTGGCTCAAATTTAATACCTAGAATAAAAAGGAAATGTAATGACTGAGGGCTTACCATGTCAATACGATCCTCGGCACACCTGATGGGGGGTTCCTTGAACATGTGTCGAGTTCCAAGATGTTCCCTACCAAAATCCCATTCCTCCAGTAGATACTCACTGTTCAACTTTTCTGCCAGGCGTTCATCGTGGTGGGATAGAAGTTTCTCAAAGTCAACTAGCTGTAAAATGAAAACAAATGCAGACTTATTTCATAATATTATCACAATGTTATATGATAATGTCAAATCACAATAATATTACATCACAATCATGTTGCATCACAGTTTATCATCATTAAACTGTCACATCACAATGTCACATCACAATAACATCATAACAATGTCACATCACAATGTCACATCACAATAACATCATAATAATGTCACATAACAATGTCACATCACAATGTCACATCACAATAACATCATAACAATGTCACATCACAATAACATCATAACAATGTCACATCACAATAACATCACAATAACATCATAACAATGTCACATCACAATAACATCATAACAATGTCACATCATAATAACATCACAATAACATCATAATAATGTCACATAACAATGTCACATCACAATAACATCATAACAATGTCACATCACAATGTCACATAACAATGTCACATCACAATGTCACATCACAATAACATCATAACAATGTCACATCACAATAACATCATAACAGTGTCACATCACAATAACATCATAATAATGTCACATCACAATAACATCACAATCACAAGAGAAGATATTAGGGAGGAGAACCGTGTGTTGGTGGATCAGTTAGAAGGACGAATTTTCGAACTTGAAAAGGAAAACAATGTTCTACGAGACAGGGTGGAGAAGCTGGAGGACCATGTGAGAGAGTCCGAGAAATTCAACGCCTCTCTTGACTATAAGTTGAATGACTTAGAACAGCATGGCAGAAAAAATTCCATCTGTATTGTTGGACTGGAGGATACTAATGAACGACAATTGGTGGATGAATGTGTTGGAAAAATTGTGATTTTTGTGCGGAACTCCCGCGGAATCGACATAGAGCAGCAGGACATAGACATTGCCCATAGGTTGGGGCGATACAACAGAGAGAAGCCGCGAACCATAATCTGTAAGTTAACACACAGGAGGAAAAAGACTGAGATTCTCAAAAACCGTCAGAAGCTAAAGGGGAAGAGACAACTGGTGTTTGAAGATCTGACAAGAAGAAACCAAGAGATATTGAAAGAAGCTTACAGACTTAAGAGTGTCAAACATACCTATAGTGTGGACGGAAAACTTTTTGTAGTTTTGTCAAATGACAAGAAACGTAGATTGCTTTATGACACAGAATTAACAGATCAATACTTGGCGGAGGACAACAATTTCAGGACGGAACTTTTCGACTGAAATGTTAATATCTTGTGAATAGCAAGCGATGTGATCGACGGTGGATTTAGGTACGACTCAGTACCACCAGAGAGGGACTTGCTCTGGTTTTATCGATCAATCCTTGGTGATATTTTTTTCTTACTCTGGCTTGTGTTTGTGTGTGTTCTTTATGTGTGTTTTTTATTCTAAGTTAATTGTGGATGGTATACAGTGGGAAAAAAACATATAGACTGGTAAGTCACTTATTTTATCAGTATTACTATTATTTTCAGCGTATCATATATTTTTCTATTTATTGATATTATTATGTAGTACTAGGTTTATCGTTACTTCAGTTGCATGGAAATCTGCTAATCTACATCTAGGTTGGTGGTAATTTATCTCTGTTGTGTTGAAATTATTGAAGTTGCTAGTACCTGTGCGTTTGGAAGTTTCCGCATTTTATTTTAACTATTATTATAGATCCGGAAAATAATAAACGCCGTTTTTCGTTTTTTAGAGTATAGTATACTACTTCCGGTGTATACAATATTTTTGTTCGCCTGCATGTACGGTACAGGTTTTTGTATGAAATGTGAGTGCGTAAGTGGACAGTTGCACCTGTAGACCTTTTTTATGGTATGTTTTTTTATTTCTCATCTTTTCTCTTCTCCCCATCTCTACTTCTGTACTCTTTGGTTGGGCTAGAAAATGTATTTCAAAATGCTGTAAACGTAACATGATTGGGGATGTATCCATTTTGTCTGTGAATTGTCAAGGCCTAGAGGATAGAATTAAAAGGAAAGACCTCTTCTCGTACTTAAAAGCTAAGAATTATTGTATGTACTGTCTGCAAGACACCCACTTTTCGGAAGAAAATAAAAATTGTATTAGAAATGAATGGGGGTTTGATTGTTATTTTAATTCCTTTAGATCAAATTCAAGAGGGGTAGCTATTTGTATTAATAATATTTTTGAATTTAAGGTTAATAAAGAAAAGAAAGATAGCTCTGGTATTTCTTGGCACTTGATATTGTATTGGAGGGTACAAAGACTACATTAATTACTTTATATGGCCCAAATATCGATTCGGCTATCTTTTATGATATTTTAGCTGATACCATTGAGGAATTTGGTAATGATAAGTTCATTATATGTGGTGACTTTAATTTAGTTATAGATCCTGACCTAGATTATGACAGTAGCTACAAGACAATAAATAATAAGAGGGCAAGGGAGAAAGTTTTGGAAATTATTGAAAGTCACTCCTTAGTTGATATCTATAGGGAATTGCATTCAGATAGAAGATATACCTGGAGGAGGAAGAACTCACTGAAACAGGCTAGATTAGATTTTTTCCTTATTTCAGACAATTTACTATCGAGTGTCACTTATGCAACTATTGAACCGGGATACAGGTCAGATCACTCATTTCCTTTACTTAAATTAAAATTTAGTGAATTTAAACGAGGAAAGGGGTTATGGAAACTTAATTCATCTTTGCTCTATGACGAAGCATATCTTAACTTGGTTAAAAGAGTTATTTTACAGATAAAAACCCAATCCTGATGACGGCCGCATAGCGGTCGAAACATGTAGACAATGTTCACATGAAGTCTTTGTGGTGTTGAGATTCCTTTTTTATTGTTTTAGATAAAAACCCAGTATTGTCTTCCTGTTTACAATAGAAACAATATAATTAACATTGCAGATACTGAAATTGAATTTTTAATTGATGATCAACTTTTTCTTGAAACATTGCAAGAGCATTTCTTATTCATCATTTAGGAAAAAACAGCAAAATAAAAGTGAAGATATTATTAGTAAAGAGATACAGAGGTTGGAGGAACAAGAGCAAGTAGATACTGAAGAATTAGAAAATAAGAAGAAAGAATTAGAAAATATTAGACTTAAGAAGATTAGAGGTAGTATTGTAAGATCTAGGGCAAGATGGCAAGAAGAAGGTGAAAAGCCGACTGAATATTTTTTTAATGTTGAAAATAGAAATTTTATCTCTAAAATAGTACCAAAAATAGAGAAAGAAAGTAATGTCATAATAACACAGCGGAAGGATATTCTTGAGGAGGTACGTTCTTTTTATGAAAAATTGTATGATGACAGTAGTGAAATAGAAGATGTTGATTTTACAGAATTTTTAGATGTATTTGATGTTCCAAAATTAGATAATGATGAAGCTAAAAATTTAGAAGGGTTAATTACTGTAGAAGAAGCAGCAAAAACTTTGAAAAACATGAAAAATAACAAAAGTCCAGGTACAGATGGTTTTACAGTTGAATTTTTCAAATGCTTTTGGAAGCAGCTAGGAGTTTTTATTGTTAATTAATTTTGGATACGGTAAAGGTTTGCTTTCTGTAACAGAGACAAGGTCTTATTACTTGTATTCCCAAGGGAGATAAGCCCAGACAGTTCTTGAAAAATTGGCGACCCATAACATTACTCAATATTGTTTACAAAATAGCTTCAGGATGTATAGCAGGTAGAATCAGAACAGTTTTAGATAAGTTAATTTGTGAGGATCAGACAGGTTTTCTTTCAGGTCGCTATATTGGAGTAAATACTAGATTAGTGTACGACATTATGCAATATGCAGAAGAAAGATATATTCCAGGAATGCTATTAATGTTGGATTTTGAGAAAGCTTTTGATTCAGTTTCATGGAAATTTGTTGACAAAGTTTTTAATTATTTCAATTTTGGTCATGATATTCGAAACTGGGTCAGATTGTTTCACACTAATGTTACTGCGGCAGTAAATCAGGGGGGCAATCTATCTTCTTTTTTAAATATTAAAAGAGGCTGTCGTCAAGGTGACCCAATAGCTCCATACCTTTTCATACTATGTGTTATAGTATTAGGCATCAGACTTAGAAATAATAGTAAGATTATACGTATCAATGTGAATAACTGTCCCATTCTCCTTTCTCAATACGCAGATGACACCTCACTTATATAAGATGGTTCGAAAATGTCTTTAAAAGAATCTATTGTTGAATTGAAATACTTTGCAAAGATATCTGGTTTAAATCTTAATGTCGATAAAACCCAGGTAATTTGGATAGGTAGCAAAAGTTACAGTGACGATACTTTTTTACCTGAATTAGGCTTGCAATGGGGAAGGATCAAATTTAATATGCTAGGAATAGACTTTAGTGTGAACTTACATGAGATCCCCAGATTGAATATTGATAAAAAATTAATTAAATTGAAAACGCTCATTAAATCTTGGAGTAGAAGAACACTTACACCTATTGGTAGAATAGTCTTAATAAAATCTCTTCTTCTTTCACAGTTCAATCATTTATTTATAGCTTTACCTGATCCTGATGAGCAGTTTTTGAAAAATCTGAACTCAGTCTTATTTAACTTTTTGTGGAATAGTAAGGTGGATAAAATTAAGAGAGATATCATCACCCAGAATTATTATGATGGTGGTCTTAAAATGGTTAATGTTAGGTCATTTATAGATTCTTTAAAATTAGGATGGATAAGAAGGTTATATCAGAAAACATCTAAGTGGCAACATATTTTTGAAGCATTTACAGACTTGCATAAGATATCTACATTTGGTAATGCCTATATTCAGGATTGTCAAAATAAATGCAAAAATATGTTTTGGAAGGATGTGTACATGTGGGTTAGATTTAATGATTCAGATGCAGTAAAGGAAAATATGGAAAACTCAGTTTTAACATCACCATTATGGTAAAACAGGAATTTGAGGTTTTTTAATGTAAAACCAATTTTCATGAGGTAATACTTACCATAACTTTAGTATGCAAAATATGGTACCTACACCCATCTTTGTATCCCAAAAACAAAAGATTCAAAAATCCCGCCCTCCCTACGACCATGAGCCTTCACGTCATGAACATAGAGTTATTTCCCTTCCTCTTAGCCTTTATGTAGCACCCGTAGAGGGGCAGTCAGGCAGATAGGAAGAGGGGAGGAAAGGGTGGGACTCCATAAAGTTATGGTAAGTATTACATCATGAAAATTGGTTTTACATTAAAAAACCTCAATTTCATTTCAGTAATAATTACCATAACTTTAGTATGCGAATTCGTCTTACCGTAGTGGTGACTAGCAGCCAGGCAGCCCATCTAGCACACTAAACATGGTAGGGATGGGGGACAGAATGCATAGAATAAGGAGGGGCAACCTCCCCGTGACCGAGCAGGTAACCCACGTGCCGCCGAATGGAAAAGACGAGCCCCGGGGCTAACGGGGGGGCACAGCCACAGACTGTGCAACCACCAGAGGTCCCAAAGAATACAAACCTTCTGAGTGGGAAGCCAGGGATCTCAGATAAAAATCTGTTAAGGTATCCCTGCCCCGCCAGAAGGCAGCAGACATGACCTCCTGAAAGGAGGACCCATTAAGAAGGGCCCAGGATGCAGCGAGGGCCCTTACCTCATGAGCCCGCACTCTCACCCTCGCCCGAGCCTGGTCATCAGAATGCTCATAAGCATACTTAATGACCTGGCATACCCACCTAGACACCGACTGGGAGGAGATGTCTCGCTGTCCCTGTTTGATAGGCAAAAACAGACGGGATCTGGAGCCCCGCCCCCCCTGGTTTTATCGAGATAAAACCTAAGAGCCCTACAGGGACAAAGCAATCTATCCCTCTCCTCCGAGCTAGTCAAAGCCGGAATCTTGATGGGATCAAAGAGGCAGACTCCATAGGCTCATAAGGTGACCTCGTCAGGGAATCTAGCACCAAGGCTAAATTCCACTGCGGGGCCAGCTGCCGAACTCTGGGTCTATCCAAAGCGAAGCCTCTGATTAGGGCAGAAAGAGATGAGGAAGAACCTATCTCCTTCCTGCCGTAAAAAGCCAAGACACTGGCAATTGCTGTCCTATAGCCAGCAATAGTGCCAGGTGCCAGATTGCGGTCCCTAAACAGAGAGAGTAGGAAATCCGCAATCAGCTGAACAGAGGCTTCGAATGGATCAACCTCCCTGGCGACACACCAATCACAGAAGATCTTCCATCTGGACTGGTAGACGGCAGAAGAGGAAGCCCTGATAGATCGCGCGATGCGATCTGACACCTCTCAAGAAAAGCCTGCCTTGGCGAGGCTTCCAGAGATAGCCTCCACGCGTGAAGGTGGAGGATCTCTGGTCGAGAGTGTGTCTGGGACCGGAGAGACGAAGGTTGGCAGCTGATTGTTCAGAGAAGTGGCAAACAGATCTATCAAAGGTCTGTCCCACACCTGACAAATTCCCTGGAAGACCGAGGGACACAGCTGCCATTCCGTCAACACCGGTTGGCGGCGCCTGGAGAGGGTATCCGCCAACACATTCAACCTGCCCGGAAGATGCTTGACCGTAATGGACAATTGCATCTCCTGACAGAGAAGAAGGATGCGGATGGAGAGGGCACACAGGACGTGAGACCTGGTGCCCCCTTGTCTCTCCAGATACGCGACAAAGCAGGAATCCCCGAAAGGATTGCAGTGCCAAAAGAACTGCCCTCATCTCGAGCACGTTGATGTGCTCCGAGAGCTGATCCCCAGACCACTCCCCCGAGCGACAATGGCCGTCGAGGTAAGCTCCCCATCCTGTCATGGAAGCATCCGTGAACAGGGTCATAGAGGGGACAGGCTTGGTCAGAGGAACCCCGCGGAGAACATTCTCCCGAATGGTCCACCAGCGAGCGAACTCCCTGACCGACTGAGTGAGAGTTATCCAGGCCTCCCACTTCCTGGATGACGGAACCCAGTTGGACAGGAGGAACATCTAGAGAGGTCTGATGTGAAGTCTCCCTAGGGGGACCACATCTGCCAGGGCGTTGAGATACCCCAGAAAACTGAGGAACCAACGTACCTGGACCTGCGACCGTTCGATGAAGGACAGAGCTAGAGCCCTGGCCTTCTCGAACTTCTCCACCGGTGGTAGGGCTATGCCCAGAACCGTATCGAAACGATTCCCCAGGAAGACAAAGTCCTGAGATGGGGAAACCTCTGACTTCTCTCTGGCAGGAATGAAGCCGACTCTGAGTAAGACTTTCAGGACCAGTCTGGTATCCTTCACTAACGATTCCCTCACCCTGTGAAGCATGAGGGAGTCGTCGAAATAGATGTGGACGTCTATTCCGCGAGAGTGAAGGAATCCCACGACTACCTGCAGCAGCTTGGTGAAAACCAAGGGAGCTGTCGTCAGCCCGAAGGGCATGGCCCGGAATTGGAAGACCTTGCCGTTGCACGTGAAACGGAGGAACTTCCGTGCCGACTTCTTGATGGGGATATGGAAATAGGCGTCCTTCAGATCTACTGAAGTTGCCCACATCCCGTCCCTCACGGAGGCCATGATGCCCCGTGGGGTCTCCATCTTGAAGTGAGGAGAATCTACATGCCTGTTGAAGGCACTGAGATCTATGATTGGGCGCCACTCTCCGGACTTCTTCCGAACGAGAAACATTCGGGAGTAGAAGCCGGGAGTGATTTCCGACATAGGAATCTCCTCTACCGCGCCCTTGGCAAGCAAGGTCCTTACTTCCTCCTGGATCGCCCGAGCCTTCTCCAAATCCCCTGGAGGAGGAAAGAAGATCGGCTGGGCGGTAAGAGGCGGATCCTGAAGAAGGGGAATACCTAGACCCTCCTTGACCACCGACAACGTCCACACGTCCTCCGTAATTTCCTGCCACTGGGATAGGAAAGCGGATAGACGCCCGCCCACAGGAAGCTCCGGCTGGGGCAGATCGAGTCCCTGCCAAAACAGAGATTCGTCCGCCCATCGGGAGCCTGAGCCTGCGGGAGAAGGACAAGAGACCTGAACGGGAGGACCGCCGTCCACCCCGGATCAATCGCCGAGCACCCAGGAGACAGATGGATAACATCGTCATCCTCTGCCAAGCCCACGCCCTCAGCGTCCATCTCCTCCTCGCTAACGACCGAAGTCGCCCTGGGAGGAACAGGGGCTGCCAGAGGAGACCTCTCCGGAGAGGGGGACTCCTCTATACGGCGTTTAGACGTAGAACGTCTAACAGCCGAAGCTGTAGGCTTAGAAGCCAACCCCTGAGGACAGGAGACCGACGAGTCCGCGCGGGAGGCGGAAGTCCTAAAGGTCCGGCGAACCTTTTTAGGACCGGCCAAAACGGCCCCCGAAGTAGCAGAGCGTTGGGGGGATTCAGCACTGCTAAAACGTCTCCTAGAGGGAGAGACCATACCCCAAGGGTTCCATGAAGGAAGACCCATGGGGTTGAACCCAAACCCCTGAGGGAATGGGAACAGTCCCATGGGCTGGGAGTGACCCCAGAACTGGCCAAATTGGCCTGCCTGAGCCTGGGGCTGGACACCCTGTCCAAAGGACCAGGATGAACCTCCACTCCCTACAGGTGGAAACCCAGCCATGTACGGGCCGAGCCCGTAACAGCTGGGTAACTGTTGGTACCCATGACCATCCGCAGGTTGGCCTGGGCGGCCTGGGATTGAGTGCCCGCAGGCACCCCTACACCCCGAGCCTGGGGGAAAAGGCGACCGGAAACCAGAAGCCTGACCTGGGGCCCCAAATCCCTGGGGGAAACCCCCTGGGAAACCCTGCACCGGAAAATCTGGACTAGAGCGAAAAGCCCCAGATCCAGAGACCTGTGAGGGTAGGAACCCAGGCCCCGCACTGACACTAGGATTAGTGAACTCAGTGTCACTAATCCCCGTAGCCACTGACAACCCTGACAAAAAATCAGTGACCCCTGACCCCATACCCGAGGGTACCGGTCCGGCGTCAGGGCGGCCCCCACCAACGACGCCACCTGGCGTGCCGAGGTCCCTGAAAGACTCAGAGACCTGTGACCGGAAGTCCCTTTCCGACGGTAGCACCGCCGGCTGTCGAGAGCTACCGGCCGATTCGACCCTAGACTTCGCCGAGTCAGGGTCGGGTTGCTCCCCCCCTATACCAGGACGCGCCTGGACAGGGGGAGCCACCCCCTGCTCGAGGGCGGAGCTCAGTGTGAGAACACCCCCAGCAGTGACAACCTCACCCCTCGGCTCAGGGCTGGGGGTAGAAAACCTGGATGGCTTACCTCTCTTACCGGAAGATGAGGACGAATCCCTCTTCCGGCGAGAAGTTCGCCGACTGGGTAGGGGAACCTGTACAGCGGACCCGGCGTGCAAACAAAGTTCGCACGGCGAGGCCTCGCTGCAAGGCCGGCATAAGGGACAGGCATCATGGGGGTCCTGCTCTCCGTAGAAGTGAGAACACCCATGTGCTGAACCACGACGCAGCCCTGAATCCATAATTGTTACGAAATAAATAATCAAATAACAACAGTTATTAATACAAATAAACGTAACAAAAATAAATGGAGTGAAAAAACACAACTCCAACAAACAAATACGAACGAAAGCAAAAGCTAAGGAAACGTAAAAAAGCAAAGCAAAATATACGGTCGAATAAATAATACGACCGATAAAAAGCGAAAAACTTCACGAAAAAACCGAACAGCGCAAAACACGTGGATACGTGCTCGGTGCGTGGAGTATAGCAAATGGCCGAACAAAGGCCGAACAAAAGCCGGCCGATTAAGGCCGTAAAGCAGGATATATTAACTAAATAAACGTCTGCAAAAGACTGTTATAGTTAACGATGGGTTTAAAGCAATAAACCGATATATAAATACTCGGCTATAAGCTAGACTTAAGCTAAAAAGAAAAGGAAGGCACTCAGCTGAATATGGCACGTCCGCCCGCTCCGGTAGCCATAAAGATAAGAGGAAGGGAAATAACTCTATGTTCAGGACGTGAAGGCTCATGGTCGTAGGGAGGGCGGGATTTTTGAATCTTTTGTTTTTGGAATACAAAGATGGGTGTAGGTACCATATTTTGCATACTAAAGTTATGGTAATTATTACTGAAATGAAATTAACTATTGCGAAAAGTACTATTTTTTACAAGGCTTGGTATCAGAAGGGAGTAACAATAATTCATGATTTAGTAAAAGATATAAACACTTTCTCTTTTTACACATTTCAAGAATTTACAGAAATTTATCAAGTTAAAACAAACTTTCTTCAATATAATGGTGTGATCTCTGCTATTAAATTATTTCTAGGAAAGGTAGGTTACAAAAAGCAATTAATTTGCTACCCAATTATCCCAAGTAACATATTTTTTTTCTTGAAAAAAGTTATGGGGACCAAGGATTTATATAACCTAATGGTAAAACATTGTCATGTTTCTACAGGTAGGAAGAAGTGGGAAGAAATATTTGAAGATATTGACTTGAACTGGACTGATATTAATAAAACTCCCCTTAGAGCTACAAAAAATACAAAGTTACAGTGGTTTCAGTATAGAATAGCGCAGGATATTCTAACAACAAATGTATACTTGTTTAAAATTGGGTTATCAAATAATCCTATTTGTCCTCTCTGTAACTTGGAGAGAGAAACAATTTTTCTCATTATGTGGGCATGTCGAGAAACTCAGAGATTTCTGTTTATTGTTGAAACACTCTTTGATGCACTTTTGATACCATTTTCATTTAATAAGAAAAGTTTTCTTTTTGGAGTTACTTTGTGTCATGAGAATGTTTTAAGAAATAGGGTGGACAATGAAATTTTAATCATGATTAAGTCTTATATATATAAGACAAGATGAAAAAACCATCACAATGTCGTATCACAATAATATCATAACAATGTCACATCACAATAACATCATAATGTCACATCACAATAACATCATAATGTCACATCACAATAACATCATAATTATGTCACATAACAATGTCACATCACAATGTCACCTCACAATGTTACATCACAATAATATCACAATGTCACATCACAATAACATCACAATGTCACATCACAATGTCACATCACAATAACATCATAATAATATCAAATCACAATGTCACATCACAATAACATCATAATTATGTCACATAACAATGTCACATCACAATGTCACATCACAATGTCACATCACAATATCATAATTATGTCACATCACAATATTATCATAATGATGTCATGTCACATTAAAGTCACATTGATTTTTTTTTCTCCTTTGCATAATTATGTCCTGAAATGTTGTAACTTACAAACTGATGCTGTTTTCTTGGAGACTGTGAGTGATGGAGTGTACCCCACCTCATCACAATTTTGATACTATAAGTTGATATTCCAAGCTTCAAATATCAATAAAATCCTGACAGTTTTCAGAAATAATTCCACTCAAGTTTATACACTGATTAGTTTTGTTTGCTGTTGGCAGTGGAACATGTGTATAATCACTGCAGTCATGGCTGACAGGTTGAAATAATGGCACCCCTCAACATTCACAATACAGTCATAGTTCAGCAGACAGAGTAGTGATAACCCTTCCACAATGACTAGGTACACAATTGTACAACACATCTTTGTATATAACCACATTATTCATGTCCAATGCAATAATATTTTTATATAATGAATTTCTGGCCATTTATAAGACTCCAAAACTACATGACTATTTGATGTGATTTCTAAATTATTGCATTGAAATTGATCAATTGAAAAAGATAAATATATAATAAAAACATAATAAACAATGAAGTATACGAGTGCTCGTTCACACATACAATGCTGTATAGAGGTAGCATACTGAAATACTGATCTCTGTCTGTAGGCAGTGTTGGATGGGACATGAAATATAGCTGGTTTTAGGCAGTGTTGGATGGGACATGAAATATAGCTGTTTGCAGGCAGTGTTGGATGGGACATGAAATATAGCTGGTTTTAGGCAGTGTTGGACAGGACATGAACTATAGCTGTCTGTAGGCAGTGTTGGATGGGACATGAAATATAGCTGTCTGTAGGCAGTGTTGGATGGGACATGAAATATAGCTGTCTGCAGGCAGTGTTGGATGGGACATGAAATATAGCTGTCTGTAGGCAGTGTTGGATGGGACATGAAATATAGCTGTCTGTAGGCAGTGTTGGATGGGACATGAAATATAGCTGTCTGTAGGCAGTGTTGGATGGGACATGAAATATAGCTGTTTGTAGGCAGTGTTGGATGGGACATGAAATATAGCTGTCTGTAGGCAGTGTTGGACGGGACATGAACTATAGCTGTCTGTAGGCAGTGTTGGACGGGACATGAAATATAGCTGTCTGTAGGCAGTGTTGGATGGGACATAAACTATAGCTGTTTGTAGGCAGTGTTGGATGGGACATAAACTATAGCTGTTTGTAGGCAGTGTTGGACAGGACATGAAATATAGCTGTTTGTAGGCAGTGTTGGATGGGACATGAAATATAGCTGTCTGTAGGCAGTGTTGGATGGGACATAAACTATAGCTGTTTGTAGGCAGTGTTGGATGGGACATAAACTATAGCTGTTTGTAGGCAGTGTTGGACAGGACATGAAATATAGCTGTTTGTAGGCAGTGTTGGATGGGACATGAAATATAGCTGTCTGTAGGCAGTGTTGGATGGGACATGAAATATAGCTGTCTGTAGGCAGTGTTGGATGGGACATGAAATATAGCTGTCTGTAGGCAGTGTTGGATGGGACATGAAATATAGCTGTCTGTAGGCAGTGTTGGACGGGACATGAAATATAGCTGTCTGTAGGCAGTGTTGGATGGGACATGAAATATAGCTGTCTGTAGGCAGTGTTGGACGGGACATGAAATATAGCTGTCTGTAGGCAGTGTTGGATGGGACATGAAATATAGCTGTTTGTAGGCAGTGTTGGATGGGACATGAAATATAGCTGTCTGTAGGCAGTGTTGGATGGGACATAAACTATAGCTGTTTGTAGGCAGTGTTGGATGGGACATAAACTATAGCTGTTTGTAGGCAGTGTTGGACGGGACATGAAATATAGCTGTTTGTATGCAGTGTTGGATGGGACATGAAATATAGCTGTCTGTAGGCAGTGTTGGATGGGACATGAAATATAGCTGTCTGTAGGCAGTGTTGGATGGGACATGAAATATAGCTGTCTGTAGGCAGTGTTGGATGGGACATGAAATATAGCTGTCTGTAGGCAGTGTTGGACGGGACATGAAATATAGCTGTCTGTAGGCAGTGTTGGACGGGACATGAAATATAGCTGTCTGTAGGCAGTGTTGGACGGGACATGAAATATAGCTGTCTGTAGGCAGTGTTGGATGGGACATGAAATATAGCTGTTTGTAGGCAGTGTTGGATGGGACATGAAATATAGCTGTTTGTAGGCAGTGTTGGATGGGACATGAAATATAGCTGTCTGTAGGCAGTGTTGGATGGGACATGAAATATAGCTGTCTGTAGGCAGTGTTGGATGGGACATGAAATATAGCTGTCTGTAGGCAGTGTTGGACGGGACATGAAATATAGCTGTCTGTAGGCAGTGTTGGACGGGACATGAAATATAGCTGTCTGTAGGCAGTGTTGGACGGGACATGAAATATAGCTGTCTGTAGGCAGTGTTGGACGGGACATGAAATAGAGCTGTCTGTAGGCAGTGTTGGATGGGACATGAAATATAGCTGTCTGTAGGCAGTGTTGGATGGGACATAAACTATAGCTGTTTGTAGGCAGTGTTGGATGGGACATAAACTATAGCTGTTTGTAGGCAGTGTTGGATGGGACATGAAATATAGCTGTCTGTAGGAAGTGTTGGACGGGACATGAAATAGAGCTGTCTGTAGGCAGTGTTGGATGGGACATGAAATATAGCTGTCTGTAGGCAGTGTTGGATGGGACATAAACTATAGCTGTTTGTAGGCAGTGTTGGATGGGACATAAACTATAGCTGTTTGTAGGCAGTGTTGGACAGGACATGAACTATAGCTGTCTGTAGGCAGTGTTGGATGGGACATGAAATATAGCTGTCTGTAGGAAGTGTTGGACGGGACATGAAATAGAGCTGTCTGTAGGCAGTGTTGGATGGGACATGAAATATAGCTGTTTGTAGGCAGTGTTGGATGGGACATGAAATATAGCTGTCTGTAGGAAGTGTTGGACAGGACATGAAATAGAGCTGTCTGTAGGCAGTGTTGGATGGGACATGAAATATAGCTGTTTGTAGGCAGTGTTGGATGGGACATGAAATATAGCTGTCTGTAGGCAGTGTTGGATGGGACATGAAATATAACTGTCTGTAGGCAGTGTTGGATGGGACATAAACTATAGCTGTTTGTAGGCAGTGTTGGATGGGACATAAACTATAGCTGTTTGTAGGCAGTGTTGGATGGGACATAAACTATAGCTGTTTGTAGGCAGTGTTGGACAGGACATGAACTATAGCTGTTTGTAGGCAGGAAATATAGCCGTTCAAAAAAAAAAAAAAATGAATTGTGCGTTTTATATTTATAACCATGATGAGGAGGAAAACATTGGTACAAGACTGATAGACAGACTGGCGAGGAGGAAAACATTGGTATAAGACTGACAGAAAGATTGACGAGGAGGAAAACATTGGTACAGGACTGACAGACAGATTGAAATGGAGGAAAACATTGGTACAGGACTGACAGACAGACTGGCGAGGAGGAAAACATTGGTACAGGACTGATAGACAAACTGGCGAGGAGGAAAACATTGGTACAGGACTGACAGACAGACTGGCGAGGAGGAAAACATTGGTACAGGACTGACACACAGATTGAAATGGAGGAAAACATTGGTACAGGACTGACAGACAGACTAGTGAGGAGGAAAACATTGGTACAGGACTGACACACAGACTGGCGAGGAGGAAAACATTGGTACAGGAGGAAAACATTGGTACAGGACTGACAGACAGACTGGCGAGGAGGAAAACATTGGTACAGGACTGACAGACAGACTGGCGAGGAGGAAAACATTGGTACAGGACTGACAGACAGACTGACGAGGAGGAAAACATTGGTACAGGACTGACAGAGAGACTGACGAGGAGGAAAACATTGGTACAGGACTGACAGACAGACTGGCGAGGAGGAAAACATTGGTACAGGACTGACACACAGACTGGCGAGGAGGAAAACATTGGTACAGGACTGACAGACAGACTGACGAGGAGGAAAACATTGGTACAGGACTGACACACAGACTGGCGAGGAGGAAAACATTGGTACAGGACTGACACACAGACTGGCGAGGAGGAAAACATTGGTACAGGACTGACAGACAGACTGGCGAGGAGGAAAACATTGGTACAGGACTGACAGACAGACTGGCGAGGAGGAAAACATTGGTACAGGACTGACACACAGACTGGCGAGGAGGAAAACATTGGTACAGGACTGACACACAGATTGAAATGGAGGAAAACATTGGTACAGGACTGACACACAGGTTGAAATGGAGGAAAACAATGGTACAGGACTGACAGACAGACTGGCGAGGAGGAAAACATTGGTACAGGACTGACAGACAGACTGGCGAGGAGGAAAACATTGGTACAGGACTGACACACAGACTGGCGAGGAGGAAAACATTGGTACAGGACTGACACACAGATTGAAATGGAGGAAAACATTGGTACAGGACTGACACACAGGTTGAAATGGAGGAAAACAATGGTACAGGACTGACAGACAGACTGGCGAGGAGGAAAACATTGGTACAGGACTGACACACAGATTGAAATGGAGGAAAACATTGGTACAGGACTGATAGACCGACTAGCGAGGAGGAAAACATTGGTATAAGACTGACAGAAAGATTGACGAGGAGGAAAACATTGGTACAGGACTGACAGACAGATTGAAATGGAGGAAAACATTGGTACAGGACTGATAGACAGATTGAAATGGAGGAAAACATTGGTACAGGACTGACAGACAGACTGGCGTGGAGGAAAACATTGGTTTAAGACTGACAGACAGATTGAAATGGAGGAAAACATTGGTACAGGACTGACAGACAGATTGAAATGGAGGAAAACATTGGTACAGGACTGATAGACAGACTGGCGTGGAGGAAAACATTGGTTCAAGACTGACAGACAGATTGAAATGGAGGAAAACATTGGTACAGGACTGACAGACAGACTGGCGAGGAGGAAAACATTGGTACAGGACTGACAGACAGACTGACGAGGAGGAAAACATTGGTACAGGACTGACACACAGACTGGCGAGGAGGAAAACATTGGTACAGGACTGACAGACAGACTGGCGAGGAGGAAAACATTGGTACAGGACTGACACACAGACTGGCGAGGAGGTAAACATTGGTACAGGACTGACACACAGACTGGCGAGGAGGAAAACATTGGTACAGGACTGACACACAGATTGAAATGGAGGAAAACATTGGTACAGGACTGACACACAGGTTGAAATGGAGGAAAACAATGGTACAGGACTGACAGACAGACTGGTGAGGAGGAAAACATTGGTACAGGACTGACACACAGATTGAAATGGAGGAAAACATTGGTACAGGACTGACACACAGATTGAAATGGAGGAAAACATTGGTACAGGACTGACCGACAGATTGAAATGGAGGAAAACATATATGGTATAATATGTTATGCCTTAAGCTCACTTACCAATTGATATATTTAAACATTTCCAGTTTGCAGTCTGATGTAAATACTGGATATTTTATATTTTCGACCACATGTGAGAAGTGTCTTTGACTCAATGTGTAATCGAATGAAAATAAAGTCTATTCTTAATATCATTATTATAAAAAGTTTCAATATATCTATCATTGCCTCAAACATACCTTGAAGAGATCTCTTTCTTTTCCAGCAGGAAATGCAATATCTTCAAGAGAAAAGTTTTCGTAATGTCCACACCTGTAAATATACTTATAATTATCACAACCGTAAAACATTTATAATTATCACACCTGTAAAAACACTTATAATTATCACACCTATAAAACAGTTATACTTATCACAACTGTACAAACACTGAAAATTACCCTACCTGTAAAAACACTGATAATTACCACACCTGTAAAAACTGATAATTACCAGACATGTAAAAACACTGAAAATTACCACACCTGTAAAAAAACTTATAATTATCACACCTGTACAACATTTAGAATTATCACACCAGTAAAACACTTATAATTACCACACCTGTAAAAACACTTAGAATTATCACACCTGTAAAAACACGTATAATTATCACAACTGTACAAACACTGGTAATTACCAGACCTATAAAAACACTGATAATGAACACACCTGTAAAAACTTTTATAATTATCACACCTGTAAAACACTGATAATTACCCTACCGGTAAAAATACTGATAATTACCACACCTGTAAAAACAGTTATAATTACCACACCAGTAAAACAGTTATTATCACACCTGTAAAACACTTATAATGATCACACCTGTAAAAACACTTATAATCATCACACCTGTAAAAGCACTTATAATTACCACCCATGTAAAAACACTTATAATTATCACAACTGTACAAACACTGGTAATTACCACACCTGTCAAAATACTTATAATTAACACACCTGTAAAAACACTTATAATTCTCACAACTGTACAAACACTGGTAATTACCCTACCTGTAAAAACACTGGTAATTACCACACCTGTAAAACATTTATAATTACCACACCTGTAAAAACTCTTATAATGATCACACCTGTACAACACTGGTAATTACCACACCTGTAAAATCACTTATAATTACCAGACCTGTAAAATCACTTATAATCACCACACCTGTAAAATCACTTAAAATTACCAGACCTGTAAAAACACTGAAAATTACCACACCTGTAAAAACGCTTATAATTATCACACCCGTAAAACATTTATAATTATCACACCAGTAAAACACTTATAATTACCACACCTGTAAAAATACTTATAATTACCACACCTGTAAAACAGTTATAATTATCACACCCGTAAAACAGTTATAATTATCACACCAGTAAAATAATTACCAAACCTGTAAAAATACTTATTATTACCACCCCTGTAAAAACACTTATAATTATCACAACTGTACAAACACTGGTAAGTACTCTACCTGTAAAAACAATTATAATTATCACACCTGTAAAACAGTTATTATTATCACACCTGTAAAACACTTATAATTATCACACCTGTAAAAACACTTATAATTATCACACCTGTAAAACAGTTATAATTACCACACCAGTAAAACACTTATAATTACCAAACCTGTAAAAATACTTATAATTACCACCCCTGTAAAAAACACTTATAATGATCACAACTGTACAAACACTGGTAATTACCTTACCTGTACAAACTCTTATAATTATCAAACCTGTTAAACACTGATAATTACCACACCTCTAAAAACACTTATAATTACTACACCTGTAAAACATTTATAATTATCACACCAGTAAAACACTTATAATTATCACACCTGTAAAACATTTATAATTATCACACCAGTAAAACACTTATAATTACCACACCTGTAAAAACACTTATAATCATCACACCTGTAAAACATTTATAATTACCACACCTGTAAAACAGTTATAAATATCACACCAGTAAAATAATGACCAAACCTGTAAAAATACTTACCACCCCTGTAATGATGTACCAATGGTGTATGGTATAATTTGATGTAGAATGGATAGTTACCACAATGTAAAGATTGATGTATAATTGTAGTAAAATGTAAAAACACTGAAAATTACCAATGTAAAATTGTATAATTATGACCTGTACAAATGGTGTAGTTTGATGTAAAATGGTGTAGATTGATGTAGTATGGTGTAGTTTGATGCATAATGTTGTAGATTGATGTATAATAGTGTAGATTGATGTAGAATTGTATAGATTGATGTATAATGGTGTAGATTGATGTAGAATGGTGTAGTTTGATGTAGAATGGTGTAATTTGATGTAGAATGGTGTAGATTGATGTAGAATTGTGTAGATTGATGTATAATGGTGTATATTTATGTAGAATGGTGTAGATTGATGTAGAATGGTGTAGATTGATGTAAAATGGTGTAGACTGATGTAGAATGGTGTAGATTGATGTATAATGGTGTAGATTTATGTAGAATGGTGTAGTTTGATGTAGAATGGTGTAGTTTGATGTAGAATGGTGTAGTTTGATGTAGAATGGTGTAGTTTGATGTATTATGGTGTAGATTGATGTAGAATGGTGTAGTTTGATGTAGAATGGTGTAGATTGATGTAGAATGGTGTAGATTGATGTAGAATGGTGTAGTTTGATGTAGAATGGTGTAGATTGATGTAGAATGGTGTAGATTGATGTAGAATGGTGTAGATTTAGTATTGAATTGGTGTAGATTGATGTGGAATGATGTAGTTTGATGTAGAATGGTGTAGATTGATGTATAATGGTGTAGATTGAAGTGGAATGGTGTAGATTGATGTAGAATGGTGTAGTTTGATGTAGAATTGTGTAGATTGATGTAGAATGGTGTAGATTGATGTAGAATGGTGTAGATTGATGTAGAATTGTGTAGATTGATGTAGAATGGTGTAGTTTGATGCATAATGGTGTAGATTGATGTAGATTGATGTAGAATGGTATAGTTTGATGTAGAATGGTGTAGATTGATGTATAATAGTGTAGATTGATGTAGAATTGTATAGATTGATGTAAAATGGTGTAGATTGATGTAGAATGGTGTAGTTTGATGTATAATGGTATTGATTGATGTATAATGGTGTAGATTGATGTGGAATGGTGTAGTTTGATGTAAAATTGTGTAGATTGATGTACAATGGTGTAGATTAATGTAGAATTGTGTAGATTGATGTATAATGGTGTAGATTGATGTAGAATGGAAAGTTTGATGTAAAATTGTGTAGATTGATGTACAATGGTGTAGATTAATGTAGAATTGTGTAGTTTGATGTAGAATGGTGTAGATTGATGTAGAATGGTGTAGTTTGATGTAGAATGGTGTAGTTTGTTTCAGAATGGTGCATATTGATGTAGAATGATGTCGTGTGATGTAGAATGGTGTAGATTGATGTATAATGGTGTAGACTGATGTAGAATGGTGTAGATTGATGTATAATGGTGTAGATTGATGTAGAATGGTGTAGTTTGATGTAGAATGGTGTAGATTGATGTATAATGGTGTAATTTGATGTAGTATGGTGTAGACTGATGTAGAATGGTGTAGATTGATGTAGAATGGTGTAGATTTATGTAGAATGGTGTAGTTTGATGTAAAATGGTGTAGATTGATGTGGAATGGTGTAGTTTGATGTAGAATGGTGTAGATTGATGTATAATGGTGTAGATTGATGAAGAATGGTGTAGTTTGATGTAGAATGGTGTAGATTGATGTAGAATGGTGTAGATTGATGTAGAATTGTGTAGATTGATGTAGAATGGTGTAGATTGATGTAGAATGGTGTAGTTTGATGTAGAATGGTGTAGTTTGATTGAAAATGGTGCAGATTGATGTAGAATGGTGTAGTTTAATGTAGAATTGTGTAGATTGATGTAGAATGGTGTAGTTTGATGTAGAATGGTGTAGTGTGATGTAGGGTGGTGTAGTGTGATGTAGAATGATGTAGAATGGTGTAGTTTGATGTAGAATGGTGTAATTTGATGTAGAATGGTGTAGATTGATGTAGAATGGTGTAGATTGATGTAGAATGGTGTAGATTGATGTAGAAATGTGTAGATTGATGCAGAATGGTGTAGTGTGATGCAAAATAGTGTAGTTTGATGTAGAATTCTGTAGATTGATGTATAATGGTGTAGACTGATGTAGAATGGTGTAGATTGATGTATAATGGTGTAGATTTATGTAGAATGGTGTAGTTTGATGTAGAATGGTGTAGATTGATGTAGAATGGTGTAGATTGATGTAGAATGGTGTAGTGTGATGTAGAATGATGTATAATGGTGTAGTTTAATATAGAATGGTGTAATTTGATGTAGAATGGTGTAGATTGATGTAGAATGGTGTAGATTGATGTAGAATGGTGTAGATTGATGTAGAATGGTGTAGTTTGATGTATAATGGTGTAGATTGATGTAGAATGGTGTAGATTGATGTAGAATGGTGTAGTTTGATGTAGAATGGTGTAGTTTGTATCAGAATGGTCCATATTGATGTAGAATGATGTCGTGTGATGTAGAATGGTGTAGTGTGATGTAGAATGGTGTAGTGTGATGTAAATTGGTGTAGATTGATGTAGAATGGTGTAGTTTGATGTAGAATTGTGTAGATTGATGTAGAATGGTGTAGTGTGATGTATAATGGTGTAGATTGATGTAGAATGGTGTAGTTTGATGTAGAATTGTGTAGTGTGATGTAGAATGGTGTAGTGTGATGCATAATGGTGTAGATTGATGTATAATAGTGTAGATTGATGTAGAATTGTATAGATTGATGTAAAATGGTGTAGATTGATGTAGAATGGTGTAGTTTGATGTATAATGGTGTAGATTGATGTGGAATGGTGTAGTTTGAGTAGATTGATGTAGAATGATGCATAATGTTGTAGATTGATGTATAATAGTGTAGATTGATGTAGAATGGTGTAGATTGATGTGGAATGGTGTAGTTTGATGTAAAATTGTATAGATTGATGTACAAAGGTGTAGATTAATGTAGAATTGTGTAGATTGATGTAAAATGGTGTAGATTGATGTAGAATGGAAAGTTTGATGTAAAATTGTGTAGATTGATGTAGAATGGTGTAGATAATGGTGTAGATTGATGTAGAATGGTGTAGTGATTGATGTAGAATGGTGTAGATTGATGTAGAATGGTGTAGATTGATGTAGAATGGTGTAGATATGTAGAATGTGTAATTGATGTAGAATGGTGTAGATGTGATGAATGGTGTAGATTGATGTAGAATGGTGTAGATTGATGTAGAATGGTGTAGTTTGATGTAGAATGGTGTAGATTGATGTATAATGGTGTAGATTTATGTAGAATGGTGTAGTTTGATGTAGAATGGTGTAGATTGATGTAGAATGGTGTAGATTGATGTATAATGGTGTAGATTAATGTAGAATTGTATAGATTGATGTAAAATTGTGTAGATTGATGTAGAATGGTGTAGTTTGATGTAGAATGGTGTAGTTTCATTCAAAATGGTGTAAATTTATGTAGAATGGTGTAGTTTCATGTAGAATGGTTGCAGATTGATGTAGAATGGTGTAGTTTGATGTAGAATGGTGTAGATTGATGTACAATGGTGTAGATTAATGTAGAATTGTGTAGATTGATGTATAATGGTGTAGATTGATGTAGAATGGTGTAGATTGATGTAGAATGGTGTAGATTGATGTAGAATGGTGTAGATTGATGTAGTGTAGATTGATGATTGATGTAGAATGGTGTAGATTGATGTAGAATGGTGTAGATTGATGTAGAATGTGTAGATTGATGTAGAATGGTGTTGATGTAGAATGGTGTAGATTGATGTAGAATGGTGTAGATTGATGTAGAATGGTGTAGATTGATGTAGAATGGTATAATGGTGTAGATTGATGTATAATGGTGTAGATTGATGTAGAATGGTGTAGATTGATGTAGAATGGTGTAGATTGATGTAGAATGGTGTAGTTTGATGTAGAATTGTGTAGATTGATGTAGAATTGTGTAGATTGATGTAGCATGGTGAAGTTTGATGTAGAATGGTGTAGTGTGATGTAGAATGGTGTAGTTTGATGTAGAATTGTGTAGATTGATGTAGAATGGTGTAGATTGATGAAGAATGGTGTAGATTGATGTAGAATTGTGTAGATTGATGTAGAATGGTGTAGTGTGATGTAGAATAGTGTAGTTTGATGTAGAATGGTTTAGTGTGATTGAGAATGGTGTAGTTTGATGTAGAATGGTGTAGTTTGATGTAGAATGGTGTAGTGTGATGTAGAATGGTGTAGTGTGATGTAGAATGTTGTAGTGTGCTGTAGAATGGTGTAGTGTGATGTAAGTTGGTGTAGATTGATGTAGAATGGTGTAGTGTGATGTAGAATGGTGTAGATTGATGTAGAATGGTGTAGTTTGATGTAGAATGGTGTAGATTGATGTAGAATGGTGTAGATTGATGTATAATGGTGTAATTTGATGTAGTATGGTGCAGACTGATGTAGAATTATGTAGATTGATGTATAATGGTGTATATTTATGTAGAATGGTGTAGATTGATGTAGAATGGTGTAGATTTATGTAGAATGGTGTAGTTTGATGTAGAATGGTGTAGATTGATGTAGAATGGTGTAGATTGATGTATAATGGTGTAGACTGATGTAGAATGGTGTAGATTGATGTATAATGGTGTAGATTTATGTAGAATGGTGTAGATTGATGTAGAATTGTGTAGATTGATGTATAATGGTGTAGATTGATGTAAAATTGTGTAGATTGATGTACAATGGTGTAGATTAATGTAGAATTGTGTAGTTTGATGTAGAATGGTGTAGTTTGTTTCAGAATGGTGCAGATTGATGTAGAATTGTGTAGTGTGATGTAGAATGGTGTAGATTGATGTATAATGGTGTAGATTGATGAAGAATGGTGTAGTTTGATGTAGAATGGTGTAGATTGATGTAGAATGGTGTAGGTTGATGTATAATGGTGTAGTTTGATGTATAATGGTGTAAATTGAAGTGGAATGGTGTAGATTGATGTAGAATGGTGTAGTTTGATGTAGAATTGTGTAGATTGATGTAGAATGGTGTAGATTGATGTAGAATGGTGTAGATTGATGTACAATGGTGTAGATTAATGTAGAATTGTGTAGATTGATGTATAATGGTGTAGATTGATGTAGAATGGAAAGTTTGATGTAAAATTGTGTAGATTGATGTACAATGGTGTAGTTTGATGTAGAATGGTGTAGATTGATGTAGAATGGTGTAGTTTGATGTAGAATTGTGTAGATTGATGTAGAATGGTGTAGTTTGATGTAGAATGGTGTAGTGTGATGTAGGGTGGTGTAGTGTGATGTAGAATGATGTAGAATGGTGTAGTTTGATGTAGAATGGTGTAATTTGATGTAGAATTGTGTAGATTGATGTAGAATGGTGTAGTGTGCTGTAGAATGGTGTCGTTTGATGTAGAATGGTGTAGATTGATGTAGAATGGTGTAGACTGATGTAGAATGGTGTAGATTGATGTAGAATAGATGTGATGTATGGTGTATTTGATGTAGAATGGTGTGTAGAAGTGTATTGATGTAGAATTGTATAGATTGATGTAAAATGGTGTAGATTGATGTAGAATGGTGTAGTTTGATGTAGAATGGTATAGATTGATGTATAATGGTGTAGATTGATGTGGAATGGTGTAGTTTGATGTATAATGGTATAGATTGATGTATAATGGTGTAGATTGATGTAGAATGGTATAGATTGATGTAGAATTGTGTAGATTGATGTAGAATGGTGTAGTGTGCTGTAGAATGGTGTCGTTTGATGTAGAATGGTGTAGATTGATGTAAAATGGTGTAGATTGATGTAGAATGGTGTAGATTTATGTAGAATGGTGTAGTTTGATGTAGAATGGTGTAGATTGATGTAGAATGGTGTAGATTGAAGTGGAATGGTGTAGATTGATGTAGAATGGTGTAGTTTGATGTGGTGAATGGTGATGTGAATGTAGATTGATGTAGAATGGTGTAGATTGATGTAGAATGGTGTGATGTAGAATGGTGTAGTTTGATGTAGAATGGTGTAGATTGATGTAGAATGGTGTAGATTGATGTAGAATGGTGTAGATTGATGAATGGTGTATTGATGTAGAATGGTGTAGTTTGATGTATAATGGTGTAGATTGATGTAGAATGGTGTAGATTGATGTAGAATGGTGTAGATTGATGTAGAATGGTGTAGATTGATGTAGAATTGTGTAGATTGATGTAGAATGGTGTAGTGTGATGTAGAATGATGAATGGTGTAGAATTGATGTGTAGTAGAATAGTGTGATTGAGAATGGTGTAGTTTGATGTAGAATGGTGTAGTTTGATTGAAAAATGGTGCAGATTGATGTAGAATGGTATAGTTTGATGTAGAATGGTGTAGATTGATGTAGAATGGTGTAGTTTGATGTAGAATGGTGTAGTTTGATTGAAAATGGTGCAGATTGATGTAGAATGGTGTAGTTTGATGTAGAATTGTGTAGATTGATGTAGAATGGTGTAGTTTGATGTAGAATGGTGTAGATTGATGTAGAATGGTGTAGTGTGATGTAGAATAGTGTAGTTTGATGTAGAATGGTTTAGTGTGATTGAGAATGGTGTAGTTTGATGTAGAATGGTGTAGTTTGATTGAAAATGGTGCAGATTGATGTAGAATGGTGTAGTTTGATGTAGAATGGTGTAGATTGATGTAGAATGATGTAGAATGGTGTAATTTGATGTAGAATTGTGTAGATTGATGTAGAATGGTGTAGTGTGCTGTAGAATGGTGTCGTTTGATGTAGAATGGTGTAGATTGATGTATAATGGTGTAATTTGATGTAGTATGGTGTAGACTGATGTAGAATTGTGTAGATTGATGTAGAATGGTGTAGTGTGATGTATAATAGTGTAGATTGATGTAGAATGGTGTAGTTTGATGTAGAATTGTGTAGTGTGATGTAGAATGGTGTAGATTGATGTAGAATGGTGTAGTTTGATGTATAATGGTGTAGATTGATGTGGAATGGTGTAGTTTGATGTAAAATTGTGTAGATTGATGTACAATGTGTAGATTAATGTAGAATTGTGTAGATTGATGTACAATGGTGTAGATTAATGTAGAATTGTGTAGATTGATGTATAATGGTGTAGATTGATGTAGAATGGTGTAGATTGATGAAGAATGGTGTAGGTGATGTATGGTGTAGTTGATGTAGAATGGTGTAGATTGATGTAGAATGGTGTAGATTGATGTAGAATGGACCAGATGTAGAATGGTGTAGATTGAGTATAATGGTGTAGATTGATGTAGAATGGTGTAGATTGATAGTTTAGAATGGCCAGATTGATGTAGAATGGTGTAGTTGATGAGGGACATAGATTGTTAGATAGACTGATGTAGAATGGTGTAGTTTGATGCAGGGAAGAGGGGCATCTAGACTGACCAGGACAGGGCAGGATTAAGACGGACATCTACACTGACCAGGACATAGGAAAGATTAAGAGGGACATCTACACTGGCCAGGACAGGGCAGGATTAAGAGGGACATCTAGACTGGCCAGGACAGGACATGATTAAGAAGAACATCTACACTGACCAGAACAGGACAGGATTAAGAGGGCCATCTACACTGACCAGGACAGGGCAGGAATAAGAGGGACATCTACACTGAACAGGACAGGGCAGGATTAAGAGGGATATCTAGACTGACCAGGACAGGGCAAGATTAAGACGGACATCTAGACTGGCCAGGATCAGGCAGGATTAAGACTGACATCTTGACTGACCATATCAGGGCAAGATTAAGAGGGACATCTAAACTTACTAGATGAGGGCAGGATTAAGAGGGACACCTAGACTGACCAGATGAGGGCAAGATTAAGAGGAACATATACACTGACCAGGACAGGGCAGGATTAAGAGAGACATCAAGAGTGGCCAGGACAGGGAAGGATTAAGAGGGACATCTAGACTGGCCAGGACCAGGCAGGATTAAGACGGACATCTAGACTGACAATATCATTGCAAGATTAAGAGGGACATCTAGACTGGCCAGGACAGGGCAAGAATAAGACGGACATCTAGACTGGCCACGACAGGACATGATTAAGAGGAACATCTACACTGACCAGAACAGGACAGGATTAAGACGGCCATCTACACAGACGAGGACAGAGCAGGATTGAGAGGGACATCTAGACTGACCAGGACAGGGCAGGATTAAGAGGGACATCTAGACTGACCAGGACAATGCAGGATTAAGAGGGACTTCTACAATGACCAGGACAGGGCAGGATTAAGAGGGACATCTAGACTGACCAGGACAGGGTAGGATTAAGAGGGACTTCTACACTGACCAGGACAGGGCAGGATTAAGAGGAACATCTAAACTGACCAGACGAGGGATGATAAAGTGTGAATTTTGAAATGACCAGGAGAGAGATGGCATTAGAGGGATCTCTTGACTGACCAGTAAAGGGTGGACGTAAAAATGGACTTAACACTAACCTGGAAAGCCCTGGGTATCAGGGAATCAAATTAAAGTATTTTCAACATTAAGAACTCCTTCGCTGTTAAACGTGAACGGAAAAGTATAAGTATTAGCAATCTTTGTTCCCGTTTTGGGGAGATGTAGACTTCTGTGTATGTGGCTCTGGGTCAAACAATTCTAGTATTCAAAGCAATGAAAATGGGGAATGATCATTTGAAGAACAATTTGGTAAAACTGGTATTTTTTTTTACTCCAAACTCTTTCATGAGAATTTTTGTTATCGGTATGAATAATCTATCAAGCAAACCAGTTCGATATTTGGTTTTTTTACATTTTTGAAACACATAAATATACTAAAGGATTGTCTGCGTATAATTCATTTGCAAACTTTATCAAAAGTTTCACTAATGACTTTGATAAATTGCCTTCCGTTGTCTGTTATATCAATGAACTTTGGTCAATAAAACGGTTATCACAAACCTAAAAAAGGGTGTGACATATTCCAGTGTGGCTAATATGTGAATCAAATTGAGGCTTATATATTGGTGTGGCTTATAACCCAGAAGATACAGTACTCAAAAACATTGACCAAGAACCTTGATTTCCATGGTATTTTCAGACAACCACAGCTATCTCTCACTGTCTAACCAATTAAGTACAAACGGAAGAAGTTGAGTATGTTCAAAGAACGATGAGTCTTCATATACTGGTTGAGTCTATTGTACAAGTCTGTAGTGTTCTAAATGTATCTTCCTAACAATGGCTCCGTTATCAATGAAGTGAAATTCTCAAGTAGCGCACATCCGTTTATCAAAAAACTTACTGACTTGGCCACAAAGGCACTCACTTTCTCACTCTTTTCAGTACCTGATTAATGTACATTGGTGGATAAAACTGTCACTTCAAATTAAGATAATTTAGGCCACATTTTACACTACAAACCTGAATTTACCATATTACACATCATTTACATCAGCAGGGGCAGGATAGCTCAGCTGATTGGATCACTGGACCACATAACCTCAGGTTAAGATTCAAGGTTTGATGATCTCTACCCAGGGTGTTTTCATGAAGCCACTTTACCCTTATCAATGGCATGTGATGGACCTCCCTTATGGTGTTCAGTGAGGTAGCCTTCAGCTACAACAAGGAGACCCTGCCTCAAAATGGCCCTTGCTGTTCACTCGATGATAAACATATCAAACAAGCAAATATCACCTGGTCTAAGTTTAAACCTTTAAAAAAACCTGCAGCACTATCTCTGTCTGTTTACAAAACGATGGTATCTTTATCAGGTATACAATACAAACATCTTATACACTGAATCTGTTTGTTTTCAGACTTGAGTGTGTGTTGATTTGAGTTATATATTGACCATGGAATCCTCTCTCAATGTTAGCTGTGTGTTAAGTAAACACTACATGATGACACATGTACCTAATATCTACTTCACAGACCAGATCTACTTGTTTACCTCCAAGGGATCCTGATGAAGGATGATAATAAAAAAAATCAACTTCATTTGTATATTGTATGTTGTCCTGCCCTATTTACATTTAGAATCTTTCCATATAGCTAATAAGCCAGCCCTATGGTGGTGATTTGAGAGAGGGAAGGGAAGTGGTGGTGTGAGAGAGGGGAGGGAAGTGGTGGTATGAGAGAGGGGAGGGAAGTGGTGGTGTGAGAGAGGAGAGGGAAGTGGTGTTGTGAGAAAGGGGAAGGGAAGTGTTGGTATGAGAGAGGGGAGGGAAGTGGTGGTGTGAGAGAGGAGAGGGAAGTGGTGGTGAGAGAGAAGGAAGGGAAGTGGTGTTGTGAGAAAGGGGAGGGAAGTGGTGGTTTGAGAGAGGGGAGGGAAGTGGTGGTGTGAGAGAGGGGAGGGAAGAGGTGATTTGAGAGTGGGGAGGAAAGTGGTGGTGTGAGAGAGGGAAGGGAAGTGGTGGTATGAGAGAGGGAAGGGAAGTGGTGGTGTGAGAGTGGGGAGGGAAGTGGTGGTGTGAGAGAAGGAAGGGAAGTGGTGTTGTGAGAAAGGGGAGGGAAGTGGTGGTTTGAGAGAGGGGAGGGAAGTGGTGGTGTGAGAGAGGGAAGGGAAGTGGTGGTGTGAGAGAGGGGAGGGAAGAGGTGATTTGAGAGTGGGGAGGAAAGTGGTGGTGTGAGAGAGGGAAGGGAAGTGGTGGTATGAGAGAGGGAAGGGAAGTGGTGGTGTGAGAGAGGAGAAGGTCATGGTGTTGTGAGAGAGGGGAGGGAAGTGGTGGTGTGAAAGAGGGGAGGAAAGTGGTGGTGTGAGAGAGGGGAAGGACATGGTGTTGTGAGAGAGGGGAGGGAAGTGGTGGTGTGAGAGAGGTGGGGAAGTGGTAGTGTGAGAGTGGGGAGGGAAGTGGTGGTGTGAGAGTGGGGAGGGAAGTGGTGGTGTGAGAGTGGGGAGGGAAGTGATGGGGTGAGAGAGGAGACGGAAGTGTTGGTGTGAGAGAGGGGAGGGAGGTGGTGGTGTGAGAGTGGGGAGGGAAGTGATGGGGTGAGAGAGGGGAGGGAGGTGGTGGTATGAGAGATGGAAGGGAAGTGGTGTTGTGAGAGTTGTGAGGAAAGTGGTGTAATGAGTGTTGGGAAGAAAGTGGTGGTGTGAGAGAGGGTAGGGAAGTGGTGGTGTTAGAGTGGGGAGGGAAGCGGTGGTGTGAAAGTGGAGATGGAAGTAGTGGTGTGAGAGAGGGGAGGGAAGTGGTGGTGTGAGAGAGGGGAGGGAAGTGGTGGTGTGAGAGTGGAGAGGGAAGTGGTGGTGTGTGAGAGGGGAGGGAAGTGGTGTTATGAGAGTTGGGAAGAAAGTGGTGTTTCTGAGAGTTGGGAGGAAAATGGTGTTGTGAGAAAGGGGAGGGAAGTGGTGGTGTGAGAGTGGGGAGGGAAGTGGTGGTGTGAGAGTGAGGAGGGAAGTGATGGGGTGAGAGGGGGGAGGAAAGTGTTGGTGTGAGAGAGGGGAGGGAAGTGGTGGTGTGAGAGTGGGGAGGGAAGTGATGGGGTGAGATAGAGGAGGGAAGTGGTGGTGTGAGAGTTGAGAAGAAAGTGGTGGTGTGAGAGATGGAAGGGAAGTGGTGTTGTGAGAGTTGGGCGGAAAGTGGTGTTATGAGAGTTGGGAAGAAAGTGGTGGTGTGAGAGAGGGGAGGGAAGTGGTGGTGTTAGAGTGGGGAAGGAAGCGGTGGTGTGAGAGTGGAGAGGGAAGTAGTGGTGTGAGAGAGGGGAGGGAAGTGGTGGTGAGAGAGAGGGGAGGGAAGTGGTGGTGTGAGAGTGGAGAGGGAAGTGGTGGTGTGAGAGAGGGGAGGGAAGTGGTGTTATGAGAGTTGGGAAGAAAGTGGTGGTGTGAGAGAGGGGAGGGAAGTGGTGGTGTGAGAGTGGAGAGGGAAGTGGTGGTGTGAGAGAGGGGAGGGAAGTGGTGTTGTGAGAGTTGGGAGGAAAGTGGTGTTATGAGAGTTGGGAGGAAAGTGGTGGTGTGAGAGAGGGGAGGGAAGTGGTGGTGTGAGAGTGGGGAGGGAAGTGATGGGGTGAGATAGAGGAGGGAAGTGGTGGTGTGAGAGTTGAGAAGAAAGTGGTGGTGTGAGAGATGGAAGGGAAGTGGTGTTGTGAGAGTTGGGAGGAAAGTGGTGTTATGAGAGTTGGGAGGAAAGTGGTGGTGTGAGAGAGGGGAGGGAAGTGGTGGTGTTAGAGTGGGGAAGGAAGCGGTGGTGTGAGAGTGGAGAGGGAAGTAGTGGTGTGAGAGAGGGGAGGGAAGTGGTGGTGAGAGAGAGGGGAGGGAAGTGGTTGTGTGAGAGTGGAGAGGGAAGTGGTGGTGTGAGAGAGGGGAGGGAAGTGGTGTTATGAGAGTTGGGAAGAAAGTGGTGGTGTGAGAGAGGGAAGGGAAATGGTGGTGTGAGAGTGGAGAGGGAAGTGGTGGTGTGAGAGAGGGGAGGGAAGTGGTGTTATGAGAGTTGGGAAGAAAGTGGTGGTGTGAGAGAGGGGAGGGAAGTGGTGGTGTTAGAGTGGGGAAGGAAGCGGTGGTGTGAGAGTGGAGAGGGAAGTAGTGGTGTGAGAGAGGGGAGGGAAGTGGTGGTGAGAGAGAGGGGAGGGAAGTGGTGGTGTGAGAGTGGAGAGGGAAGTGGTGGTGTAAGAGAGGGGAGGGAAGTGGTGTTATGAGAGTTGGGAAGAAAGTGGTGGTGTGAGAGAGGGGAGGGAAGTGGTGGTGTTAGAGTGGGGAGGGAAGTGGTGGTGTGAGAGTGGAGAGGGAAGTGGTGGTTTGAGAGAGGGGAGGGAAGTGGTGTTGTGAGAGTTGGGAGGAAAGTGGTGTTGTGAGAGTTGGGAGGAAAGTGGTGTTGTGAAAGTTGGGAGGAAAGTGGTGTTGTGAGAGTTGGGAGGAAAGTGGTGTTGTGAGAGTTGGGAGGAAAGTGGTGTTATGAGAGTGAGGAGGGAGCCTTGCTTATTATTTATACAAAACTGAATTCTTTTTTATACATGGATTATGTGAGTGAGGCCAGGTTGAGCCTGACTAGGGAACAAATGTTATGTGAAGTTATGTCTTGAAAGGGATGGGGATTGGATCTGGGATGTGAGAAAGTGTGGAAGAGGGGTCCTGGTAAGATGTGAACACACATCCAATATGTCTTAAAGTATGTGGGCTTATAACAGAGCAATGATATAACTTTTGCTGACATTTCGTATCAAGATCCCAAAGGGGCATGCATCACTCACCTGGCTAAGTTAGCTATTTAACCTTTTAATAAAAACAAAAATAATTTCCCTATTGGGTTCCAACTTTGTGGTCAAACAGAAGTCAGATTCATTATTCATGAAAAATTACTTCAGATCAAACTTGGAATATTGGACCTAACCCTCCTGTACCAGACAGCCAAAATGCACCATTTATGCAGAACTGATTTACGTTCACCAAAAAAACTTCTGACCAAATTTTGGCTAAATCTAAAAATTCCTAATGGAGATTTAGGATTTTAACAATTTTGTTATATTTCATCAATTAGGCCTTGCTTCTCACTCCTCAGGGGACCACAATCCGCTGTTTATACACAACTGATTCGCCTTCACCTAAAATTACTTCAGACCAAATTTGTGCAATATCTGTTCATTCCTTGGATTTTACAGAATTTAATTTATTTCCCCTGTTGGGCCCCACCCTTCTTGAGCCCCATCCCTCCCACCATTGGGGATCCAGCACCAATATCTGTACAATATAACCCCTAAATTTGGTCAAAATCTGTTCAGTCATCCATAAATAGCAAATTTTAATAAAAAGTGTACGGACCTCCGACAGATGCCAAATAACACCCCATGGCATAAGGTAACCGGTCTTTTGGACCAAGCGAATTAAAAACAAAACTACAATAGATAATTATGCATGGCTTATATCCAGGTATTACGGGCAAATAAATAATATAAGAATGGTATCATCTTAACTTTCCATAATGATAATAATAGATATCGTATATTAAATGTGCTTCCCACAAGAAAATACATCCTTTGGACCATCACTATATTAAGAAACTTTTGTATTGGTAATTCTCTGTTGACAGTTCTTTGTGAGAAAGCCATGTTGCCAGAAATGTGATCACCCTGACAATGATATTTCATGTAACGGTCAATACTGTATGTACACACACCTGGTGAAATGGTGAATGAGAAATCTGATTACAATCGAAGGTCTGTGTTAAGGACTTTAAAGGTATACAGACTGAGAGCATAGTTAACTTGTGGAAAATCTATTCATGTTTGTGGTACACTATAACATATGTGGCCTGTATGTATATATAATAAGTATATAAAATATACATATGATTTGTGTACCTAACTCTATAAAATATATGGCCTGCAGTTTATAAAATTTGTTTTGTATTTGTTATTGAAATGCAATTATGTACAAAGAAATATTATAGCATACAGGTAATGTGTCAGTAAGTTACATTGTATTCTTATCATTTTCAATATATATGTAGAATAGAAAGGAATTAATCAGCAGATAAGATAAATGCTCCATTGCAAATTTTGTCTAGGTATTCCAATCAATTTTAGCCAATTTCCACAACATAGCTAGAGCTTCTAATTCTTAACTCTAAACTGTGATAGTTCTGACTTGAATTTGAAGTAAATGCCATTTCTTTTTTTCTTAAAATTTGTTTGGTTTTGACTTCAAAACGTTTTTCCATCAAATATCATGCTTCTTTGGCTTTTGGTTTACCAGAAGAAATCTTTTAAAGGTTTCAAAAAAATTGATCCCTTTTACTTTCAATTCATGTCAAGGTCATCTCTTTTGACAAACTAGGAAACAATCACCAAAACACCATGCATGTGTTGTTTGGTTAGACAGCAGAAGTGATTTTAAGATTTTAACTAGTTTGAAAACTGTGACCCTGAATAAGGGTCCAGTTTGTTTTTTGACAATTTTGTCAGGATCAATTCCAGTAACCTATCAGTTAAAATAGCATGCCTCTGTTCCTTTTAATCAGTCAGAAGACATTGTTATAAGGTTTTAATCAATTTGACCCCAGTAACATTGAATATGGGTCAAGGTGATTTTTTGCAAAAAATTATTGAGCTTCATTCTGGAAACCCATTCTTGAAATATTGTGCTTCTGAGCTACTTGGTTAGTCAGAAGAAGTCATTTCAATCTTTAACAAATTTGACCCCTGTGACCTTGAAAAAGGGTCAAGGTCATTTCTTTCCATCAACTTTGTCAGGCTTCATTTTAGGAACCTCTTGGCAAAATATTGTGCCTTCTGTGTTGAAAAAAGAAAGGATTTAGACATGGGCAGAATTCTTGAGCTGTGTTAATGTTGACATAAGATGAAGTTAATGCTTATCAATGTTGAGTTAACAAAGGCTTAATGTTGAGTGAGTGCTGAATTAATGTTCAGTTAACGATGAGTTAATGTTGAGTTAATGATAAGTTAATTATGAGTTAGTGATGAGTAAAGGACAACTGAATACTGAATTAAAGATGAGTTAATGATGAGCTAATGCTAAGAGTTAAAGTTTATTTAATGATAAGGAAATGATGAGCTAATGTTGTGTTAGCGTTGAGTTTCTTAGTTTACCTTGAGTGTGTTCAGGAGAGTTTGTTTCTCCAGGTGTAGACCCAGCATATCAAAGCCTTCATATGCCTGGTAGGCTATACGTGCGTTATACAAATCTTCAAACCTGTCAATCCAACAATCAGATATACAGTACACATCATTTAAAAACATATTTACTCCAGATAACTGACACCAATTTGTTCTGTGAATTTAACTGGATTTGACCCAAAAGATAGAGGTATAATTTATAAAACTACCAAAACTTACGAAATAGCTTGGTGATCCAGGAGGGCTGCAGCCTTGCGAATTGCGTTCATATTCCATTCTGCTGTGTGGAGATTTTGTGTTCGGTGAACAGCTCTCTCCAGAAGGCGATTATCCAGCATTTTATATACTTCCTGGTAAGAAAGATAACTCTGGTATTTCTTGCCCTATATTTTTGTTTTTGTTTAGTTGTACAAAGTTCAGAGAATTTACCTCAGACTGACATGTTGTCAAACATACAAGACTATGGAAAAAAGACATTCTGAATTCTCATAAACACACACCATACAAGAGAAAAGGGAGTTGGCTATTTTGTTTGGTATACAAAAGACTACCTTGGGGGTGGGGTGGGAGTTTGAAACTCACATACAAAATTAGTTCTCCTTCCCAAAAGATGCTTCTGATCAAATTTGATTAAAATCTGCTAAATCATTCAAGACAGGTAGTGATTTTTAGGGTAATAAAAATGACAAATAATCAGCCTTCGCGAAAGGGTTGGTAAATGACCAGTCATCCGGACTGGTGAAAATATTTTTTCTGCCAGACCTGAAAAAAATCTGCCAGACCAAAAAAGAAACACCAATATTCTCCAAAAAAACAAGCATATTTAACTTTATTCATGTAACACAATCTTACAAAGATACATTTCTGCTTGCATAGTGATATTGCATATTTCAGTAGATCCCTATTTCCTTAGACATGTCATAATAGTCTCAAAGCTCATCATTTCATCTTGAAAGTCTAGACATCATTATTATTATCAATGTAATGACAAGATATTAATACATTACATGATGTTCAAAAGCAGAAATGTATTGAAAATGTTTCCAATAATCAAAATTTTCTTCCTGTTTTCGTCTGGGAACTTTGCTAACAGCATTTATAAATCGGCTATGATACAAGCAAATTGATTGGATAGGCAGGCATTGCTTTACAAATCAAAAAAGTCAATACATTACAAAGTTATTATACCAGAAACTTGGCTCTTTCGTTCAAAAAATGCCGGCGAAAATAGATACTTGTGCCAAAAAAAACTTGATGACTTAAACAAAACAAAAGTGCTGAACTGTAGGGAATTTTGCCGCACATGACCGGCGATCCAGCACCTTTTGCTTTTGTTTGTCAAGTAATTTTAACATAATTACCATCTGGAAAAATTAAGTCACAAGGAGAAATTGTTATCTGATGAACACCAAGACTATTGAATAAATACCTTGATACAGAGTCCATGTTCTTCTTGTTCAATCTCTTCTGCCAGGTTTTCTTTGAAAAGGTCAATAGGAAACTGAAACACCAACAAAACTCAATTAAAACAATGCATATCAACTAGGAAGAAAGTGCCTGGATTATCTATCGGAAATAAGAGTGATGGCATTATCAACTGGGAAAGAAAGTGACTGGATTATCAACTGGTAAAGAAAGTGACTGGATTATCAACTGAGAAAGAAAGTGACAGGATTATCAACTGGGACTGAAAGTGACAGAATTATCAACTGGGAAAGAAAGTGACTGGATTACCAACTGGGGAAGAAAGTGATTGGATTATCAACTGGGAAAGAAAGTGCCTGGATTATCTATCGGAAATAACAGTGACGACATTATCAGATGGGTAAGAAAGTGACTGGATTATCAACTGGTAAAGAAGTGACTGGATTATCAACTGGGAAAAAAGTGCCTGGATTATCAACTGGGAAAGAAAGTGACTGGACTACCAAAGGTGAAGAAGAAAGTGACTGGATTATCAACTGGGAAAGAAAGTGACTAGATTATCAACTGGGAAAGAAAGTGACTGGTTTATCAACTGAGAAAGAAAGTGACAGGATTATCAACTGGGAAAGAAAGTGACTGGACTACCAAAGGTGAAAGAAAGTCACTGGATTATCAACTGATAAAGAAAGTGACTGGTTTATCAACTGGGAAAGAAAGTGACTGGTTTATCAACTGGTAAAGAAAGTGACTGGATTACCAAATGGAAAAGAAAGTGATTTGATAACCAAATGGGAACGAATGTGACTGAATTATCAACTGATAAAAAAGTGACTTGATTATCAACTGGTAAAGAAAGTGACTGGATTGTCAACTGGTAAAGAAAGTGACTGGATTATCAAGTGGTAAAGAAAGTGACTGGATTATCAACTGGGAAAGAAAGTGACTGGATTATCAACTGGGACAGAAAGTGACAGGATTATCAACTGGGAAAGAAAGTGACTGGATTATCAACTGGGAAAGAAAGTGACTAGATTATCAACTGGGAAAGAAAGTAATTGGATTATCAACTGGGAAAGAAAGTGCCTGGATTATCTATTGGAAATAAGAGTGACAACATTATCAGATGGGAAAGAAAGTAAATGGATTATCAACTGGTAAAGAAAGTGACTGGATTATCAACTGATAAAGAAAGTGACTAGATTATCAAGTGGTACGGAAAGTGACTTGATTACCAACTTGGGAAGAAAGTGACTGGTTTATCAACTGGTAAAGAAACTGACAGGATTATCAACTGGTAGAGAAAGTGACTGGATTATCAACTGGTAAAGAAAGTGATTGGATTATCAACTGGGAAAGAAAGTGCCTGGATTATCTATCGGAAATAACAGTGACGACATTATCAGATGGGTAAGAAAGTGACTGGATTATCAACTGGTAAAGAAGTGACTGGATTATCAACTGGGAAAAAAGTGCCTGGATTATCAACTGGGAAAGAAAGTGACTGGACTACCAAAGGTGAAAGAAAGTGACTGGATTATCAACTGGGAAAGAAAGTGACTAGATTATCAACTGGGAAAGAAAGTGACTGGTTTATCAACTGAGAAAGAAAGTGACAGGATTATCAACTGGGAAAGAAAGTGACTGGACTACCAAAGGTGAAAGAAAGTTACTGGATTATCAACTGATAAAGAAAGTGACTGGTTTATCAACTGGGAAAGAAAGTGACTGGTTTATCAACTGGTAAAGAAAGTGACTGGATTACCAAATGGAAAAGAAAGTGATTTGACAACCAAATGGGAACGAATGTGACTGAATTATCAACTGATAAAAAAGTGACTTGATTATCAACTGGTAAAGAAAGTGACTGGATTGTCAACTGGTAAAGAAAGTGACTGGATTATCAAGTGGTAAAGAAAGTGACTGGATTATCAACTGGGAAAGAAAGTGACTGGATTATCAACTGGGACAGAAAGTGACAGGATTATCAACTGGGAAAGAAAGTGACTGGATTATCAACTGGGAAAGAAAGTGACTAGATTATCAACTGGGAAAGAAAGTAATTGGATTATCAACTGGGAAAGAAAGTGCCTGGATTATCTATTGGAAATAAGAGTGACAACATTATCAGATGGGAAAGAAAGTAAATGGATTATCAACTGGTAAAGAAAGTGACTGGATTATCAACTGATAAAGAAAGTGACTAGATTATCAAGTGGTACGGAAAGTGACTTGATTACCAACTTGGGAAGAAAGTGACTGGTTTATCAACTGGTAAAGAAACTGACAGGATTATCAACTGGTAGAGAAAGTGACTGGATTATCAACTGGTAAAGAAAGTGACTGGATTATCAACTGATAAAGAAAGTGACTAGATTATCAAGTGGTACAGAAAGTGACTTGATTACCAACTTGGGAAGAAAGTGACTATACCTCCTACAATTGATACATTTCTCAAAGGTTCTCCTATACTTGATGCAAACATGAATAAATTTATTCTTGATATAGTTCAGAGATTCATAACTGACACTGGTCGCCTATTTTAGCAAATGTACATCCCATTCTATACTTCTATCTTTTCTATCTCTCATTTATATTTGATGTCTCAAGTTTGGGTCCGCCTGTCCATTTTAGGGACTCGGCTCAGGATTATGTGCAAATGGACTGTTTGAACCTGCAGCCTGTCCTACCACAAATGGACATTTTTTGACCCAGTCTTGTAATATCTTGTGATACCTAATTTATATTTTTTAGTTTATGTTACTGTTCTGGAACTCAATAATACAAACTATGGTGATGCCTATTTTGCATTTCAGTTATATAATCATCCATTTGAATCTATCTTCTACATTCTTATTCCTAATATCATTATTATCTGTTATCTCTAATTTTGATTGATGTGTCTGTATACTTATTTATGCACTGTAAGGAGAGGGCTTTCATAGGCTCTGCCTGTTGCCCAATTCCTACTGTCAATACCACCATGACAATAAAATATTCTGAAAGTAAAGTAAAGTGACTGGTTTATCAACTGGTAAAGAAACTGACAGGGTTATCAACTGGTAGAGAAAGTGACTGGATTATCAACTGATAAAGAAAGTGACTAGATTATCAAGTGAAACAGAAAGTGACTTGATTACCAACTTGGGAAGAAAGTGACTGGTTTATCAACTGGTAGAGAAAGTGACTGGATTATCAAGTGGTAAAGAAAGTGACTGGATTACCAACTGGGGAAGAAAATGACTGGATTATCTGCTGTAACCGAATGTTACCTCATGTTACCTTGGTGTTACCTGTACCTTGTTGCTACTTGAGGTTACCTGATGATGTTAACTAGGTGTTATCTGATGTTACCTACATGCTACCTGGGTGTCACCTGATGTGACCTACATGTTATCTAATGTTACCTTATAGTTACCTGGGTGTTACCTGACATTATTTCAGTGTTACCTGGGTGTTACCTGACATTATTTCAGTGTTACCTGGGTGTTACCTAGGTGTTACCTGGGAGTTACCTGATGTTACCTGCATTTTACCTGATGTTACCTGGGTATTACCTTTGTATTACCTGATGTTACCTGGGTGTTACGAGGGTGTTACATGACATAATTTTGGTGTTACCTGGGTGTTACCTGGGTGTTACCTGGGTGTTACCTTGAGGTTAGCTGATATTACCAGGGTGTTACCTGACATTATTTTGGTGTTACCTGGGTGTTATCTGACATTATTTCAGTGTTACCTGGGTGTTACCAGGGTGTTACCTTGGTGTTACCTAGGTGTTACCTGGGTGTTACCTGGGTATAACCTGGGTGTTACCTGGGTGTTACCTGACATTCTTTATGTGTTACCTGGGTGTTACCTGGGTGTTACCTTGGAGTTAGCTGATATTACCAGGGTGTTACCTGACATTATGTCGGTGTTAACTGGGTGTTACCTTGGTGTTACCTGACATTATTACGTGTTACCTTAGTGTTACCTTAGTGTTACCTGGGTGTTACCAGGTTGTTACCTGACATTAATTCAGTGTTACCTTGGTGTTACCAGGGTGTTACCTGACATTAATTTAGTGTTACCTGACATTAATTCAGTGTTACCTGGGTGTTACATGGAGGTTACCTGGGTGTTACCTGACATTAAACCAGTGTTACCTGGGTGTAACCTGGGTGTTACCTGGGTGTTACCTGACATTATTTCAGTGTTACCTGGATGTTACCTGGGTGTTATCAGGGTGTTACCTTACATTATTACGTGTTATCTTAGTGTTACCTTGGGGTTACCTTGTTGTTACCTTACTGTTACCTGGGTGTTACCAGAGTGTTACCTGACATTATTACGTGTTATCTTGGTGTTACCTTGGTGTTACCTTAGTGTTACCTGGGTGTTACCAGGTTGTTACCTGACATTAATTCAGTGTTAACTGGGTGTTACCAGGGTGTTTCCTGACATTAATTTAGTGTTACCTGACATTAATTCAGTGTAACCTGGGTGTTACTTGACATTAATTCAGTGTTACCTGGGTGTTACCTGGGTGTTACCTGACATTACACCAGTGTTACCTGGGTGTTACCTTGGAGTTAGCTGATATTACCAGGGTGTTACCTGACATTATTTTGGTGTTACCTGGGTGTTACCTTGGAGTTAGCTGATATTACCAGGGTGTTACCTGACATTATTTCAGTGTTACCTGGGTGTTACCTGGGTGTTACCTGACATTATTTCAGTGTTACCTGGGTGTTACCTGACATTATTTCGGTGTTACCTGGGTGTTACCTGGGTGTTACCTGACATTATTTCAGTGTTACCTTATTGTTACCTGGGTGTTACCAGGTTGTTACCTGACATTATTGCGTGTTACCTGGGTGTTACTTGACATTAATTCAGTGTTACCTGGGTGTTACCTGGGTGTTACCTGACATTAAACCAGTGTTACCTGGGTGTAACCTGGGTGTTATCCGGGTGTTACCTGACATTATTTCAGTGTTACCTTGGTGTTACCTGGGTGTTATCAGGGTGTTACCTGATGTTACCTGACATTATTACGTGTTATCTTAGTGTTACCTTGGGGTTACCTTGGTGTTACCTTAGTGTTACCTGGGTGTTACCAGAGTGTTACCTGACATTATTACGTGTTACCTTGGTGTTATCTTGGTGTTACCTTAGTGTTACCTGGGTGTTACCAGGTTGTTACCTGACATTAATTCAGTGTTACCTGACATTAATTCAGTGTTACCTTGGTGTTACTTGACATTAAACCAGTGTTACCTGGGTGTAACCTGGGTGTTACCCGGGTGTTACCTGACATTATTTCAGTGTTACCTGGGTGTTATCTGGGTGTTATCAGGGTGTTACCTGACATTATTACATGTTATCTTAGTGTTACCTTGGGGTTACCTTGGTGTTACCTTAGTGTTACCTGGGTGTTACCAGAGTGTTACCTGACATTATTATGTGTTACCTTGGTGTTACCTTGGTGTTACCTGGGTGTTACCAGGTTGTTACCTGACATTAATTCAGTGTTACCTGGGTGTTACCAGGGTGTTACATGACATTAATTTAGTGTTACCTGACATTAATTCAGTGTTACCTGGGTGTTACTTGACATTAATTCAGTGTTACCTGGATGTTACCTGGGTGTTACCTGGGTGTTACCTGACATTAAACCAGTGTTACCTGGGTGTTACCTGGGTGTAACCTGGGTGTTACCTGACATTATTTTGGTGTTACCCGGGTGTTATCTGACATTACTTCGGTGTTACCTGGGTGTTACCTGGGTGTTACCTTGGAGTTAGCTGATATTACCAAGGTGTTACCTGACATTATTTCGGTATTACCTGGGTGTTACCTAATGTCACTTGACAAGTACTTGGTTTTGACAGGTAAATCAGTGATCTGTACAAGGTGCCTAATTGTATTCCCGACATGTATAACCTAAGCCATGCTCATAATATATTTGATGATTACTTTTTTCTTAAAACTTAACGTATTGTAAATATTGATCTATATGCCACCCTTCTGATCATTCAAGTATTGTATAAATATGATTTATATTTGTTGTATACAGACATGTTGTCAATGACAGGTAAACTTTTCCACACCTACTTTCTCTAATCTTTCAAGTCAGTCATGTCACCACAGACTTCCACAGCCTTTCAAATCTCTTATAATTCAAGATACTTTATGTTGATCAAAGTTTACACATTTCATGGTTAAGATAAGATTGTTCTGTCATGGAAAAATCAATATAATTTAAAAGATTGATAATACTTAATGCTACATGGACAAAATGTTTACAATCTGTCAAGTCAGTTTTCATATTGAAGAACAATTTTGCAAAATTTTATCAAAGTATGATTTCACTATACATATCCATAATTGTACAGTTCCTTCTTTACATGTTGATCACAATTTTAATCAGAGCCACAAACAGCATAGATAGGGTTTTACCACATTAACTCTGAAAGTAGAAGAAGCTGGGTTCAGGTTAGTGATGTCCATCAAATAGAAATTCTAATAACATAACCAGCAAAAGATAAGAGTGTTGACATTTCGATGACTACATGGCCACCTTCATCAGACAAATGATCAGTGTGGTGTTTACTAGCATCAGCATATGAACACCTGTAGTATACAATATGAAAGGAATCTATCTGTAGTGAACAAGATGGTAAGGAATCTATCTGTAGTGAACAAGATGGTAAGGAATCTATCTGTAGTGAACAAGATGGTAAGGAATCTATCTGTAGTGAACAAGATGGTAAGGAATCTATCTGTAGTGAACAAGATGGTAAGGAATCTATCTGTAATGAACAAGATGGTAAGGAATTTATCTGTAGTGAACAAGATGGTAAGGAATTTATCTGTAGTGAACAAGATGGTAAGGAATCTATCTGTAGTGAACAAGATGGTAAGGAATCTATCTGTAATGAACAAGATGGTAAGGAATTTATCTGTAGTGAACAAGATGATAAAGAATTTATCTGTAGTGAACAAGATGGTAAGGAATTTATCTATAGTGAACAGGATGGTAAGGAATTTATCTGTAGTGAACAGGATGGTAAGGAATTTATCTGTAGTGAACAAGATGGTAAGGAATATATCTGTAGTGAACAAGATGGTAAGGAATTTTTCTATAGTGAACAAGATGGTAAGGAATTTATCTATAGTGAACAAGATGGTAAGGAATATATCTGTAGTGAACAAGATGGAATCTCTCTGTAGTGGGACTAGGTATTACTATGATTACTACTACTTGGATTATACTTAGTCAGAAGCTATGGATGTATGTGCGATTGATATGTTGTGATGCAAACCTGAACTGAAATAATAAAAACAGTTTATCTGAAGGAATGGCAACACAGACTTGGAGTATTCTGTAATTACTTTAAGTATGACCATGCATGGCAACATAGATATACTATAGCCGAAAACTCCCCAGTTGGTCATATATGGTGGAGAATCCGGGTAGCAGTAATCGTAGTAATAACTAGTCTCATATAGTAGAAGTCTAACTTGCTCCCTAATTCACCAACTAACCAACTCAACTCACTAGTGTTGGGCTCTCAGACCCTATATTATCATGTAGCCCTGCACCTGACAGAGGACACCCAGTTCAGGCTCCCTAGGGAACTGTACAATTTACCAGACAGGACCATTCTGTGTTTCTTCACCAATTGTTAATTAGTATATAAGATAAGCTTCACTTTATACAAACAATATAAAAGGTCATGATAAAAGAAGACTTCCTCTACTTTCTAATGATATACAACATATTTAAAAGTATTGTTATACTTATGTGATATTTAAGAAAAGCTGACTTCAATATACTTGAAGTTACTGTAAATGCTATGCAGTTTCGAGACTATGCTATCTATTGCAATTCTGAGAACAGGTACAAATTTCTAAAAACTTACTGAATCTAATGACATCCATATTCTGATCTAAATTATACAATATCTAAAGTTATTACTTGTTTTCAATATAAAATAAACACATTTCTTCATTCTGGGATACCAGATACTATATCCTGTATACTGTAGCTGACAGTGGGGGGTCAGACCCTTCCCTTCAGCCAGGGGGATGTTGACCCAGCATAACGCTACTATCTATACACACTGTAGTGGGCAGACTGACCTTTATTATCTATGTACTCATTATATAATTCTGACACATGCATTTCCTATCTGTCATAGATATATCACCTCATTGGTCAGGGGTTATGACCCTGGGATATATCATCTCATTGGTCAGAGGTTATGACCCTGGGATATATCACCTCATTGGTCAGGGGTTATGACCCTGGGATATATCACCTCATTGGTCAGAGGTTATGACCCTGGGATATATCATCTCATTGGTCAGAGGTTATGACCCTGGGTTATATCACCTTATTGGTAAGGGGTTATGACCCTGGGATATATCACCTCATTGGTCAGAGGTTATGACCCTGGGATATATCACCTCACTGGTCAGGGGTTATGACCCTGGGATATATCACCTCATTGGTCAGAGGTTATGACCCTGGGATATATCACCTCATTGGTCAGGGGTTATGACCCTGGGATATATCACCTCATTGGTCAGAGGTTATGACCCTGGGATATATCACCTCATTGGTCAAAGGTTATGACCCTGAGATATATCACCTCACTGGTCAGAGGTTATGACCCTGGGATATATCACCTCATTGGTCAGGGGTTATGACCCTGGGATATGTCATCTCATTGGTGAGAGGTTATGACCCTGAGATATATCACCTCACTGGCTAGAGGTTATGACCCTGAGATATATCACCTCATTGGTCAGAGGTTATGACCCTGGGATATATCACCTCACTGGTCAGGGGTTATGACCCTGGAATATATCACCTCACTGGTCAGAGGTTATAACCCTGAGATATATCACCTCACTGGTCAGGGGTTATGACCCTGGGATATATCACCTCATTGGTCAGAGGTTATGACCCTGGGATATATCACCTCATTGGTCAAAGGTTATGACCCTGAGATATATCACCTCACTGGTCAGAGGTTATGACCCTGGGATATATCACCTCATTGCTCAGTGGTTATGACCCTGGGATATATCACCTCATTGCTCAGTGGTTATGACCCTGGGATATATCACCTCATTGCTCAGTGGTATGGAACAACCCTAGCTTTTGTTAATGTAAACTATTTATTTTTAAGAACAATTTCAAAATAGCTTATATCAGCTTGTTTTAATCAGTGTTGTGTTGATGGATGGAGGCATGCAAGGATCTTTAAGGGAAGCCGGAAACTGGGGTACCCATGAAAAACTTATGTGATCAAACAGGTGTAAAGTTTGCTCCGGGAATCGAACCCCAGGCTTCTAGGTGAAAGGCAAGTGGATAGCCACTGTACCAACCAGCCACCATTATTTTTTTCTCAATATGTATCTCATTTTTCAAACATTTATATATGGGTTGGAAATCTCAATGTTCACCACATCCATATAAAAACAAATCTTTACACTATGCAATGATAACAAAACTTAAGCAAATACAATACAAAAAAAAAAACATTTGGTGGGTAAGGTGACCCAAACTGAATCTGGGAGAGATGTCCTAATTTCAACCAGGGTGAAGTCTTCATTCATAACCACATGGATTTGGTAAGAGTTCCGGACCCATTGTCCATATCTATATGTATTATAGTGACAAGGGGTGTAACACCTGACAAGGTGAAAACTTAAAACATTATTTTTCAATTATGTTTTTTGATATTATACAAGAAATGACAACAACAAAGGACACAATGTGTGGACTATGTCATGGTTACTACCACAAGCATAGATTTTGCAATTTCGACATAGTTATTGATGCACCCATTAGTCACTAGAGCATGTTTCAACTGGACAGAGAAATGTCTACCTAACAATTTCTACCTCCATTTCCAAATTCATTATATCATAACTTGGCTTATACTCAGTCAATCACATTCATCAAACACTCATTGAAAAGATAAAATTATCACTTAAAGGGAATGTGTGTTATTAAGTCTGCAGGTCCTAAACGTCAAAAAACATAATTGAAAAAAATATGTTCAGTTTTTCTTTCTCTGTTGTTGTCATTATGATACTTATATAAGGACTGTGGGCCAGGAATTTGTGCCAAATCCTTGTGATTATAACCATATATATCTCCTTAAAAACTTTTTTTCCCAAAAAAACAATTGCAGATGTTTACTAGAAGTTGAACATTTAGTTTATTGAGGATACAGAAGGAGAAATACTGATAACACACTTAATTGATATATAGTGTAGTAAATGTACTTATCCCCACTGGAGATTTGTCCGATTATCAGAACCCTTGCAAGGTATACATATTGATCTGATATTAAAAAGCTGCCTAACATTGTCAACATTAAAATAACAACAATATTTAAATAGTAAAGCTATTCAACACTAGCTTAGTGCTGAGATGAATGTTTTTAAAAACACAGACAAATTTCTACATTAACCTTATAATTTGTTATTGTCAAGTTAAATGTCACTGTCAAAACAAACCTATCTGGTGTGTCTCACAATAAATCTTATGATCGTCTGTAATCTACAGGTAAACCACAGTCACAGTATAATAGGCTTATAGAATCAGTAAAAATCCCTCTAAGGTTAAAGGTTAATCTACTGTGACAGGTCTATATACTACATTGTCTATACAAAGGCACAATAGACCTGTATTGTTCAAGTTAAATTCACTGCTGTTCCAAAATAAATCTCACATTTATTGTAATATTAAAAGCAGATTAAGATTAAATTTTATTAAACAAATGTTACAATATGTTAAGATTTAAATATCATAAACTTTACGACACAAGCTATAATTCTCCACTGATACACATATGTATGGTGTAAAGCTTTATCATAGATACTAACTCTGATTATCAATTCCTACCTTTGAAATATATTTTGCATGACTTCTGACATCTATTATAAAGAGTATACTATATATTAGGAACATGATAGTTGACACTTGGATGGATCAGTATATATAGGTGTTTTATACCTACCCCTAGTGCTCTTGCTAAACACCTGTAAAATAATAACAAAACAAATGTTACGGAAATTCATCAACTTTCAACATTTAATGTTGAATTCTTAAATAGAAGAAAAATAATTAACAAACATGTATATCAGAAAGAAAATAAAAATAAGATTATGACTCAACCAGTCCAGTACACCTACGTTAATATAATGGGGGTGTCCTGTCATTGTTTGGTCTACTACAATATACTATAATACAGGAGGGGGTCACATCATTGTTTGGTCTACTACAAGATACTATAATATAGGGGGTCACATCATTGTTTGGTCTACTACAATATACTATAATATAGGGGGTCACATCATTGTTTGGTCTACTACAATATACTATAATATAGGGGGTCACATCATTGTTTGGTCTACTACAATATACTATAATATAGGGGGTCACAACATTGTTTGGTCTACTACAATATACTATAATATAGGGGGTCACAACATTGTTTGGTCTACTACAATATACTATAATATAGGGGGTCACATCATTGTTTGGTCTACTACAATATACTATAATATAGGGGGTCACATCATTGTTTGGTCTACTACAATGTACTATAATATAGGGGGTCACATCATTGTTTGGTCTACTACAATATACTATAATATAGGGGGAGTCATATCAATGTTTGGTCTATTACCATATTCAATAATATAGGGGGTCACATCATTGTTTGGTCTAAAACAATATACTATAATATCAGGGGGGGGTCACATCATTGTTTGGTCTACTACAATGTACTATAATAGAGGGGGTCACAACATTGTTTGGACTACTACAATATACTAAAATATAGGGGGGTCACATCATTATTTGGTCTACTACAATATATTATAATATAGGAGGGGGGGGGGTCACATCATTGTTTGGTCTACTACAATGTACTATAATATAGGGGGTCACAACATTGTTTGGTCTAGTACAATATACTAAAATATAGGGGGTCACATCATTATTTGGTCTACTACAATATATTATAATATAGGAGGGGTCACATCATTGTTTGGTCTACTATAATATACCATAATATAGGGGGGGGGGTCACATCATTGTTTGGTCTACTACAATATACTATAATATAGGGGGTCACAACATTGTTTGGTCTACTACAATATACTATAGGGGGGTCACATCATAGGGGGGGTTACAATATACAATATAATATAGGTCACATCATTGGGTCTACTACAATATACTATAATATACATCATTGTTTGGTCAATATACTACAATATACTATAATATAGGGGGTTCACATAATTGTATGTTCTACTACAATATACTATGATATAGGAGGTCACATCATTGTTTGGTCTACTACAATATACTATAATATAGGGGGGGTCACATCATTGTTTGGTCTACTACAATATACTATAATAATATATTGTTTGGTTACTACACATAATACTACAATATACTATAATATAGGGGGTCACATCATTGTTTGGTCTACTACAATATATAGGGGGGGGGTCACATACTATAATATACTACAATATATAATATAGGGGGTCACATCATTGTTTGGTCTACTACAATATACTATAATATAGGGGGTCACATCATTGTTTGGTCTACTACAATATACTATAATATAGGGGGTCACATCATTGTTTGGTCTACTACAATATACTATAATATAGGGGGTCACATCATTGTTTGGTCTACTACAATATACACATCATTGTTTGGTCTACTACAATATACTACTAATAATATAGGGGGGTCACATACATTGTCACATCATTGTTTGGTCTACTACAATATACTATAATATGGGGGGGGGGGGTCACATCATTGTTTGGTCTACTACAATATACTATAATATAGGGGGTCACATCATTGTTTGGTCTACTACAATATACTATAATATAGGGGGTCACATCATTGTTTGGTCTACTACAATATACTATAATATAGGGGGTCACATCATTGTTTGGTCTACTACAATATACAATATACTACAATATATAATATAGGGGTCACATCATTGCTACTACAATATACTATAATATAGGGGGTCACATCATTGTTTGGTCTACTACAATATACTATAATATAGGGGGTCACATCATTGTTTGGGCTACTACAATATACTATAATATAGGGGGTCACATCATTGTTTGGTCTACTACAATATACTATAATATAGGGGGTCACATCATTGTTTGGTTTACTACAATATACTATAATATAGGGGGTCACATCATTGTTTGGTTTACTACAATATACTATAATATGGGGGGGGGGTCACATCGTTGTTTTGTCTACTACAAGATACTATAATATAGGGGGTCACATCATTGTTTGGGCTACTACAATATACTATAATATAGGGGGTCACATCATTGTTTGGTCTACTACAATATACTATAATATAGGGGGTCACATCATTGTTTGGTTTACTACAATATACTATAATATAGGGGGTCACATCATTGTTTGGTTCTACTACAATATACTATAATATAGGGGGTCACATCATTGGGTTCTACTACAATATACTATAAGTCACATCGTTGTTTTGTCTACTACAATATACTATAATATAGGGGGTCACATCATTGTTTGGTCTACTACAATATACTATAATATAGGGGGGTCACAACATTGTTTGGTCTACTACAATATACTATAATATAGGGGGTCACATCATTGTTTGGTTTACTACAATATACTATAATATAGGGGGTCACATCATTGTTTGGTTTACTACAATATACTATAATATAGGGGGGGTCATATCAATGTTTGGTCTACTACAATATACTATAATATAGGGGGTCACATCATTATTTGGTTTACTACAATATACTATAATATAGGGGGTCACATCATTGTTTGGTTTACTACAATATACTATAATATAGGGGGTCACATCATTGTTTGGTTTACTACAATATACTATAATATGGGGGGGGGGGTCACATCATTGTTTGGGCTACTACAATATACTATAATATGGGGGGGGGGGGGTCACATCATTGTTTGGTCTACTACAATATACTATAATATCAGGGGGGTTCACATCATTGTTTGGTCTACTACAATGTACTATAATATAGGAGGGGGTCACATCATTGTTTGGGCTACTACAATATACTATAATATGGGGGGGGGGGGTCACATCATTGTTTGGTCTACTACAATATACTATAATATCAGGGGGGTTCACATCATTGTTTGGTCTACTACAATGTACTATAATATAGGGGGTCACATCATTGTTTGGTCTACTACAATATACTATAATACAGGAGGGGGTCACATCATTGTTTGGTCTACTACAATATACTATAATATAGGGGGTCACATCATTGTTTGGTCTACTACAATATACTATAATACAGGAGGGGGTCACATCATTGTTTGGTCTACTACAATATACTATAATACAGGAGGGGGTCACATCATTGTTTGGTCTACTACAATATACTATAATATAGGGGGTCACATCATTGTTTGGTCTACTACAATATACTATAATATAGGGGGTCACATCATTGTTTGGTCTACTACAATATACAGGAGGGGGTCACATCATTGTTTGGTCTACTACAATATACTATAATACAGGAGGGGGTCACATCATTGTTTGGTCTACTACAATATACTATAATATAGGGGGTCAAATAATTGTTTGGTCTACTACAATATACTATAATATAGGGGGGTCATATCAATGTTTGGTCTACTACAATATACTATAATATAGGGGGTCACATCATTATTTGGTCTACTACAATATACTATAATATAGGAGGGAGTCACATCATTGTTTGGTCTACTACAATATACTATAATATAGGGGGTCATATAAATATTTGGTCTACTACAATATACTATAATATAGGGGGGGGTCACATAATTATTTGGTCTACTACAATATACTATAATATAGGGGGTTCACATCAATGTTTTGTCTTTAAGATATACTATATCATAGAGGGATTCCATCATGGTTTCGGATTTTACACTGTCACTGTGATAAAAATTGCCACTCAACTGCATAACACTTGAGTGTGACTTCAGTATGAAACTCATGGCGTCCTTAGTGATCAACTTTTCCCTTCACTGAATTATATAGGTACGTTTCTGTATATTACAATTGAGGACAACTATTGATCAATAATGGGTCAAGCTTACCCTAATTCGTCCCAGGTAAAAAACCCACGGAACTGGGGATATTCCAGGTGAAACATGTCTGTACCCCAGCTGTACTGAACACAACCACACACGTATGTACACTGTCAACGAAAGTAGTAGCGCTGTTCCTTCTGCCTCCCCTGTATAACACTCAGTTATTGTTATAAAACCGATAAAGTTCTACAAGTGATTTATATTCAGCTTTCACTTTAAATTACGGTGTACATACTTTCGGCAGTACACACTGCATATGTTGTTTAGAATATAAACTGATCATAGCTTTTAAACCGTTCATCTTACTGCTGGACATTGCTAAACATTCACACTAACTAGAGTAGACGGCTAGCCTGTACATACTTTATAGCTTTAAAGTGATCAATTACAGCCGATATGTAATGCACATGTTTTAGATATGTTGTGTACATATCAATTTGATATATCTAATTTCATTTCAAGCCAATGTAGATTCCTCTCAGATTTCCTATAAAGTCGTTGAACTTTTGTTATCGATCCTGAAATGTGATTATGACTGACAGCTGGCGATCCGCCGTGGTAATGTAATTATAATATGCTGAAGAAATATCTAGGTTCTGATTAGAACGGATAATAATTTTAATTAACGATTAAGATCTTGTGTTTAATTGTGGGTATTAAAGTTTGTAGACATGATATGATCACACAGCACTATTTAATTACCTACTGAACTGCAACAATATTATAATTGACACACGATATCAAACAAACCCGTTTGTAGTAAATCGACTACTAGCTGAGAATTATATATATATACTACAGTACACTCTGAAACGCCTAATTTGTTTTGGAGAGTTTTTCTATAATTTCATTACTGCGCTCCGTAAATTGGTTGAATTCTAAATACAATGAAAACACCAATTATTTTAGTTCAAACATTTTAAATTCGTGTCTTTCAAATTTCAAAATAATATTTTAAATAACGGCATAAATTTTTTGGTCGTGTTTGTTCATTTGAAACGTCTGTGTCAAGAAATACGACCTCTACGTAAACAAAGCTTATAAAATGATGACAACTTAAGGATGTGGCGCGCAGACGGAAAGACGGACGTACAGGGTATCAAATTGACAAGTTGATCATTTAAGGTAACTATTTCGAACACCGAATTGAGTAAAAAGTTATCATTTAGGCCTTATGTTTCAAAACAATTTATGTTTCTTTTATTTCTTGATTTGGACAGTTGGTGTATAAGGATGGGGAAATCGCTGCTGTTTTTCTTCACCCCCTCCCCCCTCTTTCCCATTTCCTCTCGATCTCTATATTTACGACATGTAGAAACAAAGCTGAACATACACATTCTGCCATAGGAAGATAAGTGTAAACAATAAACAAGCATTACTTTGTACATAGAATTCACAAAATACATGTCAATACAATACAAGAACCCGAGAAAATCAATCATATAACAAGCTTTCAGAGAGAGGTTACTGTGGAAACAAATCTGAGCACGCCAGGAATTCCAAGAGGTCAGACACGTGACAACGTACCTGTGTTCGTCCGATAGGTAAGAATCGAACTACAGTCGTCAAGAATATTTCATTTAAAGCACGCTATAATGAAAAATCTTGGACTCGTTTCATCAGTTTATATATCAAATAGAAACTCCTACTAGATCCTTTATCTATAAAAATGATTCTATTGACAGTGTATCAGAAAATCATGCAGTCAGATTAGACAGGGTGTCGGGACATCACGGTGTCAGATCAGACAGGTGGTCGGGATATCATGGTGTCAGATAAGACAGTATGTCAAGATATCATGGTGTCAGATTAGACAATGTGTCGGGATATCACGGTGTCAGATTACACAGTGAGTCAGAGTATCATGGTGTCAGATTAGACATTTTGTCAGGATATCATGGTGTCAGATTCAGGATATCATGGTGTCAGATTAGATACGGTGTCGGGATATAATGGTGTCAGATAAGACAGGATATCAGGATATCACGGTGTCATATTAGACAGTGTGTCAGGATATCATGGTGTCAGATTAGAAAGTGTGTCAGGATAACATAGTGGTGTCAGATTAGACAAGTGGTCGGGATATCATGGTGTCAGATTAGAAAGGGTGTGGTATAATCATGGTGTCAGATTAGATAGTGTGTAGGATAGCATGATGTCAGATTAGATAGGGTGTCGGGATATCATGGTGTCAGATTAGACAGGGTTTGGGATTATCATGGTATCAGATTAGACAGTACGTCAGGATATCACGATGTCAGATTAGACAGTGTGTAGGATATCATAGTGTCAGATTAGACAGGGTGTCAGGATTTCATGGTATCAGATTAGATAGGGTGTCGGGATAACATGGTGTCAGATTAGACAGTGTGTCAGGATATCATGGTGTCAGATTAGATAGGGTGTCGGGATATCATGGTGTCAGATTAGACAATGTGTCAGGATATCATGGTGTCAGATTAGATAGGGTGTCGGGATATCATGGTGTCAGATTAGACAGGGTGTCGGGATATCATGGTGTCAGATTATAGGATATCAGGATGTCAGAGGACAGTGTGTCAGGATATCATGGTGTCAGATTAGACAGTGTGTCAGGATATCATGGTGTCAGATTGAATAGTGTGTCAGGATATCATAGTGTTTGATCAGACAGTGTGTCAGGATATCATGGTGTCAGATTGAAAAGTGTGTCAGGATATCATAGTGTTTGATTAGACAGTGTGTCAGGATATCACGATGTCAGATTAGACAGTGTGTAGGATAGCATGATGTCAGATTAGATAGGGTGTCGGGATATCATGGTGTCAGATATCATGGTGTCAGATTGAAAAGTGTGTCAGGATATCATGGTATCAGATTAGATAGGGTGTCGGGATAACATGGTGTCAGATTAGACAGTGTGTCAGGATATCATGGTGTCAGATTGAAAAGTGTGTCAGGATATCATAGTGTTTGATTAGACAGTGTGTCAGGATATCATGGTGTCAGATTGAAAAGTTTGTCAGGATATCATAGTGTTTGATTAGATAGTGTGTCAGGATATCATAGTGTCAGATTAGACAGTGTGTCAGGATATCATGGTGTCAGATTAGAAAGGGTGTGGGATTATCATGATGTCAGATTTGATAGGGTTTCTGGATATCATGGTGTCAGATTAGACAGTGTGTCAGGATATCATGGTGTCAGATTAGACAGTGTGTCAGGATATCATGGTGTCAGATTAGACAGTGTGTCAGGATATCATGGTGTCAGATTAGACAATATGTCAGGATATCATGGTGTCAGATTAGACAGTTTATCAGGATATCATGGTGTCAGATTAGACAGTGTGTCAGGATATCACGGTGTCAGATTAGACAGTGTGTAGGATAGCATAATGTCAGATTAGATAGGGTGTCAGGATATCACGATGTCAGATTAGACAGTGTGTAGGATAGCATGATGTCAGATTAGATAGGGTGTCGGTCTGGATAAAATAGTGGTGTCAGATTAGACAAGTGGTCGGGATATCATGGTGTCAGATTAGACGGTGTGTCGGGATATCAAGGTGTCAGATTAGACAGTTTGTCAGGATATCATGGTGTCAGATTAGACAGGGTGTCGGGATATAATGATGTCAGATAAGACAGTGTGTCAGGATATCATGGTGTCAGATTAGACAGTGTGTCGGGATATCATGGTGTCAGATTAGACAGTTTGTCAGGATATCATGGTGTCAGATGTCAGATTATCAGATTAGACAGTGTGTCGGGATATCATGGTGTCAGATTAGACAGTGTGTCAGGATATCATGGTGTCAGATTAGACAGTGTGTCGGGATATCATGGTGTCAGATTAGACAGTGTGTCAGATTAGACAGTGTGAGGATATCATGGTGTCAGATTATTAGACAGGATAATGTGTCGGGATATCAAGGTGTCAGATTAGACACATGTGTCAGGATATCATAGTTTCAGTTTAAACAATATTTCAGGATATCATGGTGTCAGATTAGACAGTGTGTCAGGATATCATGGTGTCAGATTAGACAGTGTGTCGGGATATCATGGTGTCAGATTAGACAGTGTGTCAGGATATTATGGTGTCAGATTAGACAGGGTGTCAGGATATCATGGTGTCAGATTAGATAGGGTGTCAGGATATCATGGTGTCAGATTAGACAGTGTGTCGGGATATCATGGTGTCAAATTAGACAATATCTCAAGATATCATGGTGTCAGATTAGATAGGTGTCGGGATATGATGGGGTCAGATTAGACAAGGTGTCAGGATATCATGGTGTCAGATTAGACAGGGTGTCAGGATATCATAGTGTTTGATTAGACAGTGTGTCGGGATATCATAGTGTCAGATTAGACAGTGTGTAGGATAGCATGATGTCAGATTAGATAGGGTGTCGGGATATCATAGTGTCAGATTAGACAGTGTGTCAGGATATCATGGTGTCATATTAGGCAGGGTGTCGGGATATAATGATGACAGATAAGACAGTGTGTCAGGATATCATGGTGTCAGATTAGACAGTGTGTCGGGATATCATGGTGTCAGATAAGACAGGATTTCAGGATATCATAGTGGTTGATTTGACAGTGTGGGATATCACGGTGTCAGATTAGACAGTGTGTCAGGATATCATGGTGTCAGATTAGACAGGGTGTCGGGATATCATGGTGTCAGATTAGATAGGGTGTGGTATAATCATGGTGTCATATTAGACAGTGGGTAGGATAGCATGATGTCAGATTAGATAAGGTGTCGGGATATCAAGGTGTCAGATTTATCATGGGTGTCATGGTGTCAGATTAGACAGTGTGTCGGGATATCATGGTGTCGGGATATCATGGTGGATAGACAGTGTTAGACAGTGTGTCAGGATATCAAGATGTCAGATGAGACAGTGTGTAGGATATCATGGTGTCAGATTAGACAGTGTGTCAGGATATCAAGATGTCAGATTAGACAGTGTGTCAGGATATCATGGTGTCAGATTAGACAGTGTGTCAGGATATCATGGTGTCAGATTAGACAAGGTGTCGGGATATCAAGGAATCAGATTAGACAGTGTCTTGGGATATCATGGTGTCAGATTAGACAGTGTGTCAGGATATCAAGGTGTGTTCAGATTAGACAGACATGGTGTCAGTGACAGGGATGTCATGGGATATATTTGATGTCAGATAGATAGTGTGTCAGGATATCATGGTGTCAGATTAGAAAGGGTGTGGAATTATCATGATGTCAGATTTGATAGGGTTTCTGGATATGATGGTGTCAGATTAGACAGTGTGTCAGGATATCAGGTGTAAGATTAGACAGTGTGTCAGGATATCATGGTGTCAGATTAGATAAGGTGTCGGGATATCATGGTGTCAGATTAGACAGTGTGTCAGGATATCATGGTGTCAGATTAGACAGTGTGTCGGGATATCATGGTGTCAGATTAGACAGGTGGTCGGGATATCAAGTTGTCAGATTAGACAATGTGTCAGGATATCATGGTGTCAGATTAGACAGTGTGTCAGGATATCATGGTGTCAGATTAGATAGGGTGTCGGGATATCATGGTGTCAGATAAGACAGGATGTCAGGATATCATGGTGTCAGATTACACGGTGAGTCAGAGTATCATGGTGACAGATTAGACATTTTGTCAGGATATCATGGTGTCAGATTAGATAGGGTTTCGGGATAACATGGTGTGAGATTAGACAATGTGTCAGGAAATCATGGTGTCAGATTAAACAACATGGTGTCAGATTAGACAGGGAGTCTGGATATCGTGGTGTCAGATTAGACAATATGTCGGGATATCATGGTGTCAGATTAGACAATGTGTCAGGATATCATGGTGTTAGATTAGACATGGTGTTAGGATATCATTGTGTCAGATAAGACATGGTGTCAGATTATACAGGGTGTCAGATTACACAGTGAGTCAGAGTATCATGGTGTCAGATTAGACAGTGTGTCAGGATATCATGGTGTCAGATTAGATAGTGTGTTGGGTTATCATGGTGTCAGATTAGACAGGATATCATGGTGTCAGATTAGAGAGAGTATAAGGATATCATGGTGTTTGATTAGAAAATATGTTGCAATATCATGGTGTCAGATTAGACAATATATCGCGATATCATGGTGTCAGATTTGACAGGATGTCGTGATATCATGGTGTCAGATTAGAAAGTGTTTCAAGATATCATGTTGTCAGATTAGACAAGGTGTCTGGATATCATGATGTCAGATCAGGTGTGTTGATATCATGATGTCACATTAACAGTGTGTCGGGATATCATGGTGTCAGATAAGAGAGGATGTCAGGATATCATGGTGTCAGATTAGACAATGTGTCAGGATATCAAGGTGTCAGATTATGGTGTGAGATTAGACAGTGTCAGGATATCATGGTGTCAGATTAGACAGGGTGTCGGGATATCATGGTGTCAGATTAGACAGTTTGTCCGAATATCATTGTGTTAGATTAGACAGTGTGTCAGGATATCATGGTGTCAGATTAGACAGTGTATCAGGATATCATGGTGTCAGATTAGACAGTGTATCAGGATATCATGGTGTCAGATTAGACGGTAGACCGTTTGTCGGGATATCAAGGTGTCAGATTAGACAGTGTGTCAGGATATCATGGTGTCAGATTAGACAGTTTGTCGGGATATCATGGTGTCAGATTAGACAGTGTGTCAGGATATCATGGTGTCAGATTAGACAGGATGTCGTGATATCATGGTGTCAGATTAGAAAGTGTGTCGGGATATCTTGTTGTCAGATTAGACAAGGTGTCTGGATATCATGGTGTCAGATCAGATAGTGTATCATAGTATCATGATGTCATATTTAACAGCGTATCAGGATATCATGATGTCAGATTAGACAGGATGTCGTGATATCATGGTGTCAGATTAGAAAGTGTGTCGGGATATCATGTTGTCAGATTAGACAAGGTGTCTGGATATCATGGTGTCAGATCACATAGTGTATCAGGATATCATGATGTCACACTTAACAGTGTGTCGGGATATCATGGTGTCAGACTAGACATTGTGTCGGGATATCATATTGTTAGATTAGACAATTTGTCATAATATCACTGTGTCAGATAAGACAGGGTTTCGGGATATTGTGGGGTCAAATTAAACAGTGTGTCGGGATATCATGGTGTCCTGTTAGATAGTGTATCAGGATATCATGATGTCACACTTAACAGTGTGTCAGGATATCAAGGTGTCAGAATAGACAGTGTGTCAGGATAGCATGGTGTGAGATTAGACAGGGTGTCGGGATATCATGGTGTGAGATTAGACTGTGTGTCAAGATATCAAGGTGTCAGATTAGACAGTGTGATCTGATATCATGGTTTAAGATTAGGCAAGGTTTCGGGATAGCATGGCATGGTATCAGATTAGACAGGGTGTCGGAATGTCATGATTTCAGATTAGACATTGTCTCGGGGAAATAATGGTGTCAGATTAGAAAGTGTGTAGGGATATCATGGTGTCGAATTAGACAATGTGTCTGGATATCCTGGTGTCAGATTAGACAAGGTTTCGGGATATCATGGTGACAGTTTAAAGATTGTGTCATAGAAATCATGGTGTCAGATTAGAAAATGTGAAGGGATAACATGGTGTCAGATTAGACAGGTGGTCGGGATATCATGGTGTAAGATTAGACAGTGTGTCGGGATATCATGGTGTCAGATTAGACAGGGTGTCTGGATATCATGGTGTCAGATTTGACAGTGTGTCGGGATATCTTAGTGTCAGATTGGACAGTGTATCAGGATATCAAGGTGTCAGATTAGACAGTGCATCAGGATATCATGGTGTCATATTAGACATGGTGTCGGGATATCATGGTGTCAGATTAAGAAATATTTTGGCATATTATTGTGACAGATTAGACAATGTGTCAGGATATCATGATGTCAGGTTAGACAGTTAATCAGGATATCATGATGTCAGATTAGAAAGTGTATTAGGATATCATGGTGTCAGATTAGACAGTGTGTCAGGATATCATGATGTCACACTTAACATTGTCTCGGAATATCATGGTGTCAGAATAGACTGGGTGTGGGATTATCATGGTGTCAGATTAGAAAGTGTGTCAGGATATCAAAGTGTCCGAATAGAGAGTGTGTCATGATATCGTGATGTCAGATTAGACAATGTGTCAGGATATCATGGTGTCAGATTTAACAGGGTGTCTGGATATCATGGTGTCAGATAAGACATGGTGTCGCGATATCAAGGTGTCAGATTTAAGAGAGTGTTATGATATAAATTTTTCAGATTAGAGTGAGTGTTAGGATATCATGGTGTCAGATTTGACAGGGTGTCGGGATATCTTAGTGTCAGATTGGACGGTGTATCAGGATATCAAGGTGTCAGATTAGACAGTGCATCAGGATATCATGGTGTCAGATTAGACAGGGTGTCTGGATATCATGGTGTCAGATTAAGCAATATGTTGGCATATCATGGTGACAGATTACACAATGTGTCAGGCTATCATGATGTCAGGTTAGACAGTGTATCAGGATATCACGGTGTCAGATTTGACAGGGTGTCGGGAAATCTTCGTGACAAATTAAACAATATATCAGGATATCATGGTGTCAGATTAGAAAGTGTATTAGGATATCTTGGTGTCAGATAGAACAGTGTGTCGGGAAAACATTGTTAGATTAGACAATTTGTCATATTATCACAGTGTGAGATTAGACAGTGTGTCGGGATATCATGGTGTCAGATCAGACGTGGTTTCAGGATATCATGGTGTCAGATTAGACAGGGTGTCTGGATATCATGGTGTCAGATTAGACAATATGTCGCGATATCATGTTGTTAGATTTGGCATGGTGTCGGGATATCTTAGTGTCTTATTAGACAGTGTATCAGGATATCAAGGTGTCAGATTAGACAGGGTGTCTGGTTATTGTGGTGTCAAATTAGACAGTGTCTCGGAATATCATGGTGTCAGATTAGAAAGTGTGTCAGCATATCAAAGTGGCCGAATAGAGAGTGTATCAGGATATCATGGTGTCAGATTAGACAAGGTGTCTGGATATCAAGTTTTGAGATGAGACAGTGCGTCGGGTTATCATGGTGACTGATTAAACTGTGTGTCAAGATATCAAGTTGTCTGATCAGACAGAGTGTCGGGATATCATGGTGTCAGATAAGATAGGGTGTCGAGATAACATGACGTCAGATTAAACAGTGTAACGGGATATCATGGTGTCAGATTAGATAGGGTGTCAGGATATTATTCATTGAAAATGTTATATAGTAAAACACAATGAGGGTGTTCATATTGGTACGAGATATTACAGTAAAATACAATGAGGGTGTTCATTGAAAATGTTAGGAAGAGACATTACAGTAAAACACAATGAGGGTGTTCATTGAAAATATTGGGACGAGATAATACAGTAAAATACAATGAGGGTGTCCATTGGAAATATTAGGACGAAATATTACAGTAAAACACAATGAGGGTGTTCATTGAAGATGTTGGAACGATATTACAGAAAAACACAATGATGATGTTCATTGAAGATGTTGGGACACAACATTACAGTAAAACATAATGAGGTGGTCATTGAAGATGTTGAGATGAGACATTACACAAAACTCCATGAGGGTGTTCATTAAAGATGTTGGGAAAAGACATTACAGTAAAACACAATGAAGGTGTTCATTGAAAATGTTGGAAAGATATTACAGTAAAACACAATGAATTTGTTCATTGAAGATGTTAGGGAGAGACATTACAGTAAAACACAATGAAGGTGTTCATTGAAAATGTTGGAACGATATTACAGTAAAACACAATGAATGTGTTCATTGAAGACGTTAGGAGAACACATTAGAATTAACACTGAAGGTGTTCATAAAGGATGTCAGGAGAAGACATTACAGTAAAACACAATGAGGATGTTCATTGAAGATGTTGGGACGAGATATTACAGTAAAACACACTGAGTGTGTTCATTGAAGATGTTGGGACGAGATATTACAGTAAAACACACGGAGGATTTCCATTGAAGATGTTGGGAAAAGACATTACAGTAAAACACAATGAGGGTGTTCATTGAAGAAGGATGTTAGGAGAAGACATTCCAGTAAAACACAATGAAGGTGTTCATTGAAGACGTTAGGACAACACATTAGAATTAACACTGAATGTGTTCATAAAGGATGTTAGGAGAAGATGTTACAGTAAAACACAACGAGGGTGTTCATTGAAGATGTTGGGATTGAACATTACAGTAAAACACAATGAGGGTGTTCATTGAAGATGTTAGGACGAGACATTCAAGTAAAACATAATGAGGTTGTTTATTGAAAATATTGGTACGAGATATTACAGTAAAATACAATGAGGGTGTTCATTGAAAATGTTAGGAAGAGACATTACAGTAAAACACAATAAGGGTGTTCATTGAAAATGTTAGGACGGGAAACTACAGTAAAACACAATGAGGGTGTTCATTGAAGATGTAAGGAAGAGACATTACAGTTAAACAAAATGATTGTGTTCATTGAAAATATTGGGACGAGATAATACAGTAAAATACAATGAGGGTGTTCATTGAAGATGTAAGGACAACACATTAGAATTAACACTGAAGGTGCTCATCAAAGGATGTTAGGAGAAGATGTTACAGTAAAACACACTGAGGATTTCCATTGAAGATATTGGGAAAAGACATTACAGTAAAACACAATGAGGGTGTTCATTGTAGATCTTATGACGGGACATTACAGTAAACAAATTGAGGTTGTTCATTGAAGATGTTGGGACGAGACATTACAGTTGAGGGTGTTCATTGAAGATGTTGGGAAGAGACATTACAGTAAAACACAATGAGGGTGTTCATTGAAGATGTTGGGACTAGACATCACAGTAAAACACAATGGGGGTGTTCATTGAAGATATTAGGAAGAGACATTACAGTAAAACAAAATGAGAATGTTCATTCAAGATATTAGGACGAGTCATTACAGTAAATCACAATGAGGTTGTTTATTGAAATATTTGGACGAGATATTACAGTAAAATACAATGAGGGTGTCCATTGAATATGTTGGGACGAGAAATTACAGTAAAACACACTGAGGATTTCCATTGAAGATGTTGGGACGAGATATTACAGTAAAACACAATGAGGATGTTCATTGAAGATGTTAGGAAGGGACATTACAGTAAAACACAATAAGGGTTTTTATTGAAAATGTTGGAAGGATATTACAGTAAAATACAATGCGGGTGTCCATTGAATATGTTTGGACGAGAAATTATAGTAAAACACAATGAGGATTTCCGTTGAAGATGTTGGGAATAGACATTACAGTAAAACACAATAAGGGTGTCCATTGAAGATGTTAGTACGATACATTACAGTAAAACACAATGAGGTTGTTTCTTGAAAATATTGGGACGAGATAGTACAGTAAAATACAATGAGGGTGTTCATTGAAGATGTTGGGACGAAACATTACAGTAAAACACAATGAGGATTTCCATTGAAGATGGTTGTACGAGCCATTAGAGTAAAACTCAATGAGGGTGTTCATTGAAGATGTTAGGACGAGATATTCAAGTAAAACACAATGAGGTTGTTTATTGAAGATATTGGTACGAAATATTACAGTAAAACACAATGAGGGTGATTGAAGATTAGGACGAGACATTCAAGTAAAACATAATGAGGTTGTTTATTGAAAATATTGGGACGAGATATTACAGTAAAATACAATGAGGGTGTTCATTGGAAAAACTAGGACGAGATGTTACAGTAAAAGACAATGAGGGTGTTCATTGAAGATGTTACGAAGAGACATTGCAGTAAAAGACAATGATCGTTTCCATTGAAGACGTTGGGAAGAGACATTACAGTAAAACACAATGACATTACACATTACATTAAAACACAATGAGGGTGTTCATTGATGATGTTGGATCGACATTACAGTAAAACACAATGAAGGTGTTCATTGAAAATGTTGGAACGATATTACAGTAAAACACAATGAATTTGTTCATTGAAGACGATAGGAGAACACATTAGAATTAACACTGAAGGTGTTCATATAGGATGTCAGGAGAAGACATTACAGTAAAACACAATGAGGATGTTCATTGAAGATGTTGGGAAAGACATTACAGTAAAACACAATGAGGGTGTTCATTGAAGATGTTAGGACAAAACATTACAGTAAAACACAATGAGGTGTTCATTGAAAGATGTCAGGAGAAGACATTACAGTAAAACACAATTAGGATGTTCATTGAAGATGTTGGGACGAGATATTACAGTAAAACACACTGAGTGTGTTCATTGAAGATGTTGGGACGAAACATTACAGTAAAACACACTGAGGATTTCCATTGAAGATGTTGGGACGAGACATTACAGTAAAACACAATGAGGATGTTCATTGAAGATGTTTTGACGAGATATTACAGTAAAACACAATAAGGGTGTTCATTGAAAATGTTAGGAAGGGACATTACAGAAAAATACAATGAGGGTGTTCATTGGAAATATTAGGACGAGATATTACAGTAAAACACAATCAGGGTGTTAATTGAAGATGTTTGGACGAGACATTATAGTAACACACAATGAGGGTGTTCATTGAAGATGTTAGGGAGAGACATTAAAGTAAAACACAATGAAGGTGTTCATTGAAAATGTTACAGTAAAACACAACGAGGGTGTTCATTGAAGATGTTGGGACTGAACATTACAGTAAAACACACTGAGGATTTCCATTGAAGATGTTGGGAAAAGACATTACAGTAAAACACAATGAATGTGTTCATTGAAGATGTTACGAAGAGATATTGAAGTAAAAAACAATGAGGATTTCCATTGAAGATGTTGGGAAGAGAGATTACAGTAAAACACAATGAGGGTTTCCATTGAAGATGTTGGGGAATAGACATTACAGTGAAATACAATGAGGATGTTCATTGAAGATGTTAGGACGGGATATTACAGTAAAACACAATGAGGGTGTTCATTGAAAATGTTAGGAAGAGACATTACAGTAAAACACAATAAGGGTGTTCATTGAAAATGTTAGGACAGGAAACTACAGTAAAACACAATGAGGGTGTTCATTGAAGATGTAAGGAAGAGACATTACAGTTAAACAAAATGATTGTGTTCATTGAAAATATTGGGACGAGATAATACAGTAAAATACAATGAGGGTGTTCATTGAAGATGTAAGGAAGAGACATTACAGAAAACACATTGAGGGTGTTCATTGAAGATGTTAGGACGGGACATTACAGTAAAACACACTGAGGATTTCCATTGAAGATATTGGGAAAAGACATTACAGTAAAACACAATGATTTCGTTCATTGAAAATATTGGGACGAGATAATACAGTAAAATACAATGAGGTTGTTCATTGGAAATATTAGGACGAAATATTACAGTAAAACACACTGAGGATTTCCATTGAAGATATTGGGAAAAGACATTACAGTAAAACACAATGAGGGTGTTCATTGAAGACGTTAGGACAACACATTAGAATTAACACTGAAGGTGCTCATCAAAGGATGTTAGGAGAAGATGTTACAGTAAAACACAACGAGGGTGTTCATTGAAGATGTTGGGACGAGTCATTCAAGTAAAACATAATGAGGTTGTTTATTGATAATACTGGGACGAGATAGTACAGTAAAATACAATGAGGGTGTCCATTGAATATGTTGGGACGAGAAATTATAGTAAAACACATTGAGTATTTCCATTGAAGATATTGGGAATAGACATTACAGTAAACCACAATGAGGGTGTCCATTGAAGATAGTAGTACGATACATTACAGTAAAACACAATGAGGGTTTCCATTGAAGATGGTTGTACGAGCCTTTCAAGTAAAACACAATGAGGTTGTTTATTGAAGTTTGAGTTAGTACACACGAGGAATACTGATGTTTGAGTCAGTAAATCACATGAATAGCAATGTTTGAGTTAGTAAAACACAAACATAATGATTTTTGAGTCAGTAAAACACAAGGATAATGATGTTTGAGTCAGTAAAACAAAAGGATTATGATGTTTGAGTTATTAAACACATGGATAATGATGTTTGAGTCAGTAAAACACAAGGATAATATCGTTTGAGTTAGTTAACAAGAGGAATATTGATGTTTGAGTTGGTAAAATACAAAGATATTGATGTTTGAGTTAGTAAAACACAATGATAATTATGTTTGAGTCAGCGAAACACAAGAATGGTGATGTTAGAGTTAGTAAAACACAAGGATAATGATGTTTGAGTTAGTAATATACAAGAGTAATGATGTTTGAGTCAGTAAAACACAAGGATAATATCGTTTGAGTTAGTTAACAAGAGGAATATTGATGTTTGAGTTGGTAAAATACAAAGATATTGATGTTTGAGTTAGTAAAACACATTGATAATTATGTTTGAGTCAGCGAAACACAAGAATGGTGATGTTAGAGTTAGTAAAACACAAGGATAATGATGTTTGAGTTAGTAATATACAAGAGTAATGATGTTTGAATCAGTAAAATACAAGGATAATGATGTTTGAGTTAGTAAAACACAAAGATAATTATTTTTGAGGCAGTAAACACAAGAATCATGATGTCTGAGTCAGGAAAATACAAGGACAATGATGTTTGAGTTAGTAAAATACAATAATAATGATGTTTGAGTCAGGAAAATACAAGGACAATGATGTTTGAGTTAGTAAACACGAGGAATATTGATGTTTGAGTTAGTAAAATACAAGGATAATGATGTTAGGGTTAGTAAAACACAATGATAGTGATGTTTGAGTTAATAAAACACATGGATAATGATGTTTGAGTTAGTAAAATACAAAGATAATGATGTTTTAGTTAGTGAAACACAATGATATTGATGTTTGAGTTAGTAAAACCGAAGGATAATGATGTTTTAGTCGGTAAAACACAAGGATAATGATGTTTGAGTCAGTTAAACACAAGGATAATGATGTTTGAGTTAGTAAAATACAAGAGTAATGACGTTTGAGTTAGTAAACACGAGGAATATCGATGTTAGAGTCAGTAAATCACAAGGATAGTGATGTTTGAGTTAGTAAAACACAAACATAATGTTTTTTGAGTCAGTAAAACACAAGGAAAATGATGTTTGAATCAGTAAAACACAACGATTATGATGTTTGAGTAAGTAAAATACAATAATAATGATGTTTGTGTCAGTAAAACACAAGGATAGTGATGTTTGAGTCAGTAAAACACAAGGATAATGATGTTTGAGTTAGTAAAATACATGGATAATGATGTTTGAGTCAGTAAAATACTAGAGAAATGACGTTTGAGTTAGTAAACACGAGGAATATTGATGTTTGAGTCAGTAAATCACAAGGATAGTGATGTCTGAGTTAGTAAAACACAAGGATAATGTCGTTTGAGTTAGTAAAACACAATAATAATGATGTTTGAGTCAGTAAAACACAAGGATAGTGATGTTTGAGTTAGTAAAACACAAGGATAATGATGCTTGAGTTAGTAAATTACATGGATAATGATGTTTGAGTCAGTAAAACACAAGGATAATTATGTTTGAGTTATTAAACAGAAGGATAATGATGTTTGAGTAAGTAAAATCCAAAAGTAATAATGTTTGAGTCAGCAAAACACAAAGATAATTATGTTTGAGTAAGTAAAACACAAGGATAATGATGTTTGAGTTAGTAAAATACAAGAATAATGATGTTTGAGTTACTAAAATACAAGAGTAATGATGTTTGAGTCAGTAAAACACAAAGATAATTATGTTTGAGTTAGTAAAACACAAGGATAATGATGTTTGAGTTAGTAAAATACAAGAATCATGATGTCTGAGTCAGGAAAATACAAGGACATTGATGTTTGAGTTATTAAACACGAGGAATATTGATGTTTGAGTTAGTAAAATACAAGAATAATGATGTTTGGGTCAATAAAACACAAGGATAGTGATGTTTGAGTTTTTAAAACACAAGGATGATGATGTTTGAGTTAGTAAAATAAAAGGATAATGTTATTAGAGTTAGTAAACACAAGAATAATGATGTTTGAGTCAGTAAAACACAATGATTTTGATGTTTAAGTTAGTAAAACCCAAGGATAATGAAGTTTTAGTCGGTAAAACACAAAGATAATGATGTTTGAGTCAGTTAAACACAAGGATAATGATGTTTGAGTTAGTAAAATACAACGATAATGATGTTTGAGTCAGTAAAACGCAAGGTTAATGTCGTTTGATTTATCAAAATACAAAGATAATGATGTTTAAGTCAGTAAAACACAAGGATAATGTCGTTTGAGTTAGTAAAACACAACGATTATGATGTTTCAGTTAGAAAAACACATGGATAATGATGTTTGAGTTTGTAAAACACAAGGAAAATGATGTTTGAGATAGTAAAATACAAGAATCATGATGTCTGAGTCAGGAAAATACAAGGACAATGATGTTTGAGTTAGAAAAATACAATAATAATGATGTTTGAGTTACTAAAATACAAGAGTAATGATGTTTGAGTCAGTAAAACACAAAGATAATTATGTTTGAGTAAGTAAAACACAAGGATAATGATGTTTGAGTTAGTAAAACACAATGATAATTATGTTTGAGTCAGCGAAACACAAGAATAGTGATGTTAGAGTTAGTAAAACACAAGGATGATGATGCTTGAGTTAGTAAATTACATGGATAATGATGTTTGAGTCAGTAAAACACAAGGATAATGTCGTTTGAGTTAGTAAAACACAAGGATAATGTCGTTTGAGTTAGTAGAATACAAGGATAATGATGTTAGAGTTAGTAGAACACAAGGATAGTGAGGTTTGTATTAATAAAACACATGGAAAATGATGTTTGAGTTAGTAAAATACAAAGATAATGATAATTTAGTTAGTGAAACACAATGATTTTGATGTTTAACTTAGTAATACACAAGGATAATGATGCTTGAGTTAGTAAATTACATGGATAATGATGTTTGAGTCAGTAAAACACAAGGATAATGTCGTTTGAGTTACTAGAATACAAGGATAATGATGTTAGAGTTAGTAAAACACAAGGATAGTGATGTTTCAGTTAATAAAACACATGGATAATGATGTTTGAGTGAGTAAAACACAAACATAATGATTTTTGAGTCAGTAAAACACAAGGATAATGATGTTTGAGTTTGTAAAACACATGGATAATGATGTTTGAGTTAGTTAACACGAGGAATATTGATGTTTGAGTAAGTAAAATACAAAAATATTGATGTTTGAGTTAGTAAAACACAATGATAATTATGTTTGAGTCAGCGAAACACAAGAATAGTGATGTTAGAGTTAGTAAAACACAAGGATAATGATGTTTGAGTTAGTAAAATACAAGGGTAATGATGTTTGAATCAGTAAAACACAAAGATAATTATGTTTGAGTTAGTAAAACACAAAGATAATTATGTTTGAGTTATTAAACAGAAGGATAATGATGTTTGAGTTGGTGAAATCCAAAAGTAATAATGTTTGAGTCAGCAAAACACAAAGATAATTATGTTTGAGTTAGTAAAACACAAGGATAATGATGTTTGAGTTAGTAAAATACAAGAATAATGATGTTTGAGTTAATAAAACACATGGAAGATGATGTTTGAGTTAGTAAAATACAAAGATAATGATAATTTAGTTAGTGAAACACAATGATTTTGATGTTTAAGTTAGTAAAACACAAGGATAATGATGTTAGAGTTAGAAAACACGAGGAATATTGATGTTTGAGTTAGTAAATCACAAGGATAGTAATGTTAGAGTTAGTAAAACACAAAGACAATGATGTTTGAGTCATTTAAACACAAGGATAATGATGTTTGAGTGAGTAAAACACAAGGATAATGATGTTTGAGTTAGTAAAATACAAGAATCATGATGTCTGAGTCAGGAAAATACTAGGACAATGATATTTGAGTTAGTACACACGAGGAATATTGATGTTTGAGTCAGTAAATCACAAGGATAGTGATGTTTGAGTTAGTAAAACGCAAGGATAATGTCGTTTGAGTTAGTAAAATACAATAATATTGATGTTTGAGTCAGTAAAACACAAGGATAGTGATGTTTGAGTTAGAAAAACACAAGGATAATGATGTTTGAGTTAGTAAAATACAAGAATCATGATGTCTGAGTCAGGAAAATACAAGGACAATGATGTTTGAGTTAGTAAACACGAGAAATATTGATGTTTGAGTTAGTAAAATACAAGGATAATGATGTTAGGGTTAGGAAAACACAAGGATAGTGATGTTTGAGTCAATAAAACACATGGATAATGATGTTTGAGTTAGTAAATCACAAACATAATGATTTTTGAGTGAGTAAAACACAAGGATAATGATGTTTGAGTCAGTAAAACAAAAGGATTATGATGTTTGAGTTAGTAAAACACATGGATAATGATGTTTGAGTCAGTAAAACACAAGGATAATATCGTTTGAGTTAGTTAACACGAGGAATATTGATGTTTGAGTAAGTAAAATACAAAGATATTGATGTTTGAGTTAGTAAAACACAATGATAATTATGTTTGAGTCAGCGAAGGACAAGAATAGTGATCTTAGAGTTAGTAAAACACAAGGATAATTATGTTTGAGTTAGTAAAATACAAGAGTAATGATGTTTGAATCAGTAAAACACAAAGATAATTATGTTTGAGTTATTAAACAGAAGGATAATGATGTTTGAGTTAGTAAAATCCAAAAGTAATAATGTTTGAGTCAGCAAAACACAAAGATAATGTCGTTTGAGTTAGTAGAATACAAGGATAATGATGCTAGAGTTAGTAAAACACAAGGATAGTGATGTTTGAGTTAATAAAACACATGGATAATGATGCTTGAGTTAGTAAAATACAAAGATAATGATGTTTTAGTTAGTGAAACAAAATGATTTTGATGTTTAAGTTAGTAAAACACATGGATAATGATGTTTGAGTTAGTAAAACCCAAGGATAATGATGTTTTAGTCGGTAAAATACAAGAACAATGATGTTTGAGTTAGTAAAACCCAAGGATAATCATGTTTTAGTCGGTAAAACACAAGGATAATGATGTTTTAGTTAGTAAACACGAGGAATATTGATGTTTGAGTTAGTAAATCACACAGACAATGATGTTTGAGTCAGTTAAACACAAGGATAATGGTGTTTGAGTTAGTAAAATACAAGAGTAATGACGTTTGAGTTAGTAAACACGAGGAATATTGATGTTTGAGTCAGTAAATCACAAGGACAATGATGTTTGAGTTAGTACACACGAGGAATATTGATGTTTGAGTTAGTAAAATACAAGGATAATGATGTTAGGGTTAGTAAAACACAAGGATAGTGATGTTTGAGTTAAAAAAACACATGGAAAATGATGTTTGAGTTAGTAAAATACAAAGATAATGATGTTTTAGTTAGTGAAACACAATGATTTTGATGTTTAAGTTAGTAAAACCCAAGGATAATGATGTTTTAGTCGGTAAAACACAAGGATATTGATGTTTGAGTTAGAAAACACGAGGAATATTGATGTTTGAGTTAGTAAATCACAAGGATAGTAATGTTAGAGTTAGTAAAATACAAGAGTAATGACGTTTGAGTGAGTGAAACACAATGATACTGATGTTTGAGTGAGTAAAACACAAGGTTAATGATGTTTGAGTTAGTAAAATACAAGAATCATGATGTCTGAGTCAGGAAAATACAAGGACAATGATGTTTGAGTTAGTAAACACGAGGAATATTGATGTTTGAGTCAGCAAATTACAAGGATAATGATGTTTGAGTTAGTAAAACACAACGATAATGTCGTTTGAGTTAGTAAAATACAATAATATTGATGTTTGAGTCAGTAAAACACAAGGATAGTGATGTTTGAGTTAGTAAAATACAAGGGTAATGATGTTTGAATCAGTAAAACACAAAGATAATTATGTTTGAGTCAGTAAAACACAAGGATAGTGATGTTTGAGTTAGAAAAACACAAGGATAATGATGTTTGATTCAGTAAAACACATGGATATTGATGTTTGAGTTAGTAAAACACAAAGATAATGATAATTGAGTCAGTAAAACACAACGATTATGATATTTGAGTTAGTAAAACACATGGATAATGATGTTTGAGTTAGTAAAACACAAGGATAGTGATGTTTGAGTTAGTAAAACACTAGGATAAAGATGTTTGGGTCAATAAAACACAAGGATAGTGATGTTTGAGTTTTTAAAACACAAGGATAAAGATGTTTGAGTTAGTAAAATACATGGATAATGATGAGTCAGTTTGATTCAGTAAACACGAGGAATATTGATGTTTGAGTGAGTAATTCACAAGGATAGTGATGTTTGAGTTAGTAAAACACAAGGATAATGTCGTTTGAGTTAGTAAAATACAATAATATTGATGTTTGAGTCAGTAAAACACAAGGATAGTGATGTTTGAGTTAGAAAAACACAAGGATAATGATGTTTGAGTTAGTAAAATACAAGAATCATGATGTCTGAGTCAGGAAAATACAAGGACAATGATGTTTGAGTTAGTAAACACGAGAAATATTGATGTTTGAGTTAGTAAAATACAAGGATAATGATGTTAGGGTTAGGAAAACACAAGGATAGTGATGTTTGAGTTAATAAAACACATGGAAAATTATGTTTGAGTTAGTAAACACGAGGATTATTGATGTTTTAGTCAGTAAATCACAAGGATAGTGATGTTTGAGTTAGTAAAACACAAACATAATGATTTTTGAGTCAGTAAAACACAACGATTATGATGTTTGAGTTAGTAAAACACATGGATAAGGATGTTTGAGTCAGTAAAACACAAGGATAATGTCGTTTGAGTAAGTAAAATACAATAATAATGATGTTTGAGTCATCAAAACACAAGGATAGTGATGTTTGAGTTTGTAAAACACAAGGATAAAGATGTTTGAGTTAGTAAAATACATGGATAATGATGTTTGAGTCAGTAAAATACAAGAGAAATGACGTTTGAGTTAGTGAAAACGAGAATATTGATTTTTGAGTCAGTAAATCACAAGGATAATGGTGTTTGAGTTAGTAAAACACAAAGATAATTATGTTTGAGAGTTAGTAAAACACATGGATAATGATGTTTGAGTCAGTAAAACACAAGGATAATGTCGTTTGAGTAAGTAAAATACAATAATAATGATGTTTGAGTCAGCAAAACACAAGGATAGTGATGTTTGAGTTTGTAAAACACAAGGATAAAGATGTTTGAGTTAGTAAAATACATGGATAATGATGTTTGAGTCAGTAAAATACAAGAGAAATGACGTTTGAGTTAGTGAACACGAGGAATATTGATGTTTGAGTCAGTAAATCACAAGGATAGTGATGTTTGAGTTAGTAAAATACAAAGAAAATGACGTTTGAGTGAGTGAAACACAACGATACTGATGTTTGAGTGAGTAAAACACAAGGATAATGATGTTTGAGTTAGTAAAATACAAGGACAATGATGTTTGAGTTAGTAAACACGAGGAATATTGATGTTTGAATTAGTAAAATACAAGGATAATGATGTTAGGGTTAGTAAAACACAAGGATAGTGATGTTAGAGTTAATAAAACACATGGAAAATGATGTTTGAGTTAGTAAAATACAAAGATAATGATAATTTAGTTAGTGAAACACAATGATTTTGATGTTTAAGTAAGTAAAACACAAGGATAGTGATGTTTGAGTTAGTAAAAAAAAAGAATAATGATAATTGAGTTAGTAAAATACAAAGAAAATGACGTTTGAGTGAGTGAAACACAACGATACTGATGTTTGAGTGAGTAAAACACAAGGATAATGATGTTTGAGTTAGTAAAATACAAGAATCATGATGTCTGAGTCAGGAAAATACTAGGACAATGATGTTTGAGTTAGTACACACGAGGAATATTGATGTTTGAGTCAGTAAATCACAAGGATAGTGATGTTTGAGTTAGTAAAACACAAGGATAATGTCGTTTGAGTTAGTAAAATACAATAATATTGATGTTTGAGTCAGTAAAACACAAGGATAGTGATGTTTGAGTTAGAAAAACACAAGGATAATGATGTTTGAGTTAGTAAAATACAAGAATCATGATGTCTGAGTCAGGAAAATACAAGGACAATGATGTTTGAGTTAGTAAACACGAGAAATATTGATGTTTGAGTTAGTAAAATACAAGGATAATGATGTTAGGGTTAGGAAAACACAAGGATAGTGATGTTTGAGTTAATAAAACACATGGAAAATTATGTTTGAGTTAGTAAACACGAGGATTATTGATGTTTTAGTCAGTAAATCACAAGGATAGTGATGTTTGAGTTAGTAAAACACAAACATAATGATTTTTGAGTCAGTAAAACACAACGATTATGATGTTTGAGTTAGTAAAACACATGGATAATGATGTTTGAGTCAGTAAAACACAAGGATAATGTCGTTTGAGTAAGTAAAATACAATAATAATGATGTTTGAGTCATCAAAACACAAGGATAGTGATGTTTGAGTTTGTAAAACACAAGGATAAAGATGTTTGAGTTAGTAAAATACATGGATAATGATGTTTGAGTCAGTAAAATACAAGAGAAATGACGTTTGAGTTAGTGAAAACGAGGAATATTGATGTCTGAGTCAGTAAATCACAAGGATAGTGATGTTTGAGTTAGTAAAACACAAACATAATGATTTTTGAGTCAGTAAAACACAACGATTATGATGTTTGAGTTAGTAAAACACAAAGATAATTAAGTTAGAGTCAGTAAAACACAAGGATAATGTCGTTTGAGTTTGTAAAATACAATAATAATGATGTTTGAGTTTGTAAACAAGAGGAATATTGATGTTTGAGTCAGTAAATCACAAGAATAATGATGTTTGAGTCAGTAAAACACATGGATATTGATGTTTGAGTTAGTAAAACACAAAGATAATTATGTTAGAGTCAGTAAAACACAAGGATAATGTCGTTTGAGTTAGCAAAATACAAAGAAAATGACGTTTGAAGTAAAACACAAGGATAATGATGTTTGAGTTATTAAAACACAAAGATAATGATGTTTGGGTTAGTAAAATACAAGAGTAATGATGTTTGAGTCAGGAAAATACAATGATGAAGATGTTTGAGTTAGTAAAACACAAGAATATTGATGTTAAGTCAGGAAAATACAAGGAAAATGATGTTTGAGTTAGTAAAATACAAAGATAATGATAATTTAGTTAGTGAAACACAATGATTTTGATGTTTAAGTTAGTAAAACACAAGGATGGTGATGTTTGAGTTAGTAAAACACAAGGATAATGATGTTTGAGTTAGTAAAAAAAGAGAATAATGATAATTGAGTTAGTAAAACACAATGATAATGATGTTTGAGTCAATAAAACACAAGGATAGTGATGTTTGAGGTTTTAAAACACAAGGATGATGATGTTTGAGTTAGTAAAACACATGGATAATGATGTTTGAATAAGTAAAATAAAAGAATAATATTGTTTGAGTTAGTAAAATACAAGAATAATAATGTTTGAGTTAGTAAAACACAAGGATAATGATGTTTGAGTTAGTAAAACACAAGGATAATGATGTTTGAGTTAGTAAAATACAAGAATAATGATGTTTAAGTTGGTAAAACACAAAGATAATTATGTTAGAGTCAGTAAAACACAAGGATAATGTCGTTTGAATTTGTAAAATACAAGAATAATGATGTTTGAGTCAGTAAACACGAGGAATATTGATGTTTGAGTCAGTAAATCACAAGAATAATGATGTTTGAGTTTGTAAAATACATGGATAATGATGTTTGAGTTAGTAAAATATAAAAATAATGATGTTTGAGTTAGTAAAATACAAAGAAAATTATGTTTGAGTTAGTAAAACACAAGGATAATGATATTTGAGTTAGTAAAATACAAGAATCATTATGTTTGAGTCAGCAAAATACAAGGACAATGATGTTTCAGCTAGTAAAATACAAGAATAATGATGTTTGAGTTAGTAAAACACAAAGATAATTATGTTAGAGTCAGTAAAACACAAGGATAATATGTTTGAGTTAGTGAAATACAAGGATAATGATGTTTGAGTCATTAAAACACAAGAATAATGATGTTTGAGTCAGTAAAACACATGGATATTGATGTTTGAGTTAGTAAAACACAAAGATAATGATAATTGAGTCAGTAAAACACAAGAATAATGTCGTTTGAGTTAGTAACATACAGGAATAATGATGTTTGAGCCAGTAAACACGATGAATATTAATGTTTGAGTTAGTAAATCACAAGGATAATTATGTTTGAGTAAGAAAAACACAAAAGGATGATGATGTTTGAGATAGTAAAATGCAAGAATAATGATGTTTGAGTTTGTAAACACAAGTAAAACACATGGATATTGATGTTTGAGTTAGTAAAACACAAAGATAATGATAATTGAGTCAGTAAAACACAAGAATAATGTCGTTTGAGTTAGTAACATACAGGAATAATGATGTTTGAGTTAGTAACATACAAGAATAATGATGATTGAGTCATTAAAACACAAAGATAATGATGTTTGAGTTTGAAAACACAAGGATAATGTAGTAAACACAAGGATTAAGATGTTTGCGTTAGTGAAACACAAAGATAATGATGTTTGACTTAGAAAACACAAGGATTAAGATGTTTGCGTTAGTGAAACAAAAGGATAATGATGTTTGAGTTAGTAAAACACAAGGATAATGATGTTTGAGTTAGTGAAAAACTAAGATATTGATGTTTGAGTTGGTAAAATATAACGATAATGTTGTTTGAGTTAGTAAAACACAAGGATTTCATTGAAAATGTTGGAACGATATTACAGTAAAACACAATGATGATGTTCATTGAAGATGTTGGGGCGAAACATTACAGTTAAACTAAGTGAGGGTGGGCATTGAAAATGTTAGGATGAGACATTACACAAAACACAGTGAGGGTGTCCATTGAAGATGTTGGAACGATGTTACAGTAAAACACAATGAGGGTGTTCATTGAAGATGTTGGGACGAAACATTACAGTTAAACTCAATGATGGTGTTCATTAAAGATGTTGGGAAAAGACAATAGAGTAAACCTTAATGAGTGTGTTCATTGAAGATGTTTGGACGAGACATTACAGTAAAACACAATGAGGGTGTTTAATGAAAATATTGGGACGAGATATTACATTAAAACACAATGAGGGTGTTAATTGAAGATGTACCTAAGGTAGCAGTACACAGTTTCTCGGTGTGGCCATGGGTGATTTTTTTTGCTCATTAGATTACCCCATTATAAAGGTTTTAATCAAAAATGAAAAAAAAAAATCCTTGCTAAAATTGGTCCTGTCATGTTAAAGTGGACAATGTGGGGTTTCATTTTTTTCAGGATAATATTTTAGCTTTGTGTTGGAGATTACTATTTGAGCAGTCTCGAATCTGTGTCTACGCACCAAAAACTAGCTTTACAGAAAGTGAAATTTTCATAGTGTTCACATGTGGTCGTGTTATGAAGAATTTCCGAGTTGGAATTTGCTGAAATGTAAGTACTTTGTTACCATGACAGTGTTGTTGATTGTAAGATAGGTGTTTAGAATTAAATTTCTCCTAGAAAGTTGTAGTGTTGGGTTGGAATTAGCAGTATTTTTGCATTTTTAGCATTTTTTCAGTAGGTAACCATGACAATCAAATGTCAGAAATCAGAGGAATTTTTTTTTTACACAAATTTCATCTCTCTACTGTTAATGTAATTGTTATATAGTTTATAAATATATATACATGTAATGATGTATTTTTCATAACCAATCTGCTATACATGTATATCTCAAACATGACAAATAATTTCAGGAAAAATGCAAATTAACTGTTTACTGCTACCTAAGAGACATTACAGTAAAACACAATGAGGACGTTCATTGAAGATATTAGGATGGGACATTACAGTAAAACACAATGAGGTTGTTTATTGAAAATATTGATACGAGATATTACAGCGAAATATAATGAGGATGTTCATTGAAAATGTTGGAACGATATTACATTTAAACACAATGAGAATGTCCCTTGAAAATGTTATGAAGAGACATTCCAGTAAAACACAATGATGATGTTCATTTGAAGATGTTGGGGCGAGATGTTACAGTAAAACACACTGAGGATTTCCATTGAAGATGTTGGGAAAAGACATTACAGTAAAACACAACGATGATGTTCATTGAAGATCTTAGGACGGGACATGACAGTAAAACACAATGAGGGTGTTCATTGAAAATGTTGGAACGATATTATAGTAAAACACAATGATGATGTTCATTGAAGATGTTGGGGCGAAACATTACAGTTAAACTAAGTGAGGGTGGGCATTGAAAATGTTAGGATGAGACATTACACAAAACACAGTGAGGGTGTCCAT
>NW_026782977.1:0-35884 GCF_031769215.1 Ylistrum balloti
CCGGTAGCGTGCTTCCCCCGACGAATGTTCTTCCCTTCTTCTCGCTTCGTCCCTTAGTTTCTTATCTATCTCTCTTTCTGACTTCGTAAGATCATTGGAGATTCTTATATTCCGAATTTTTTTTTGTAGATCTGAGATTTTGTACGTTCTTGAAAAACTCTCTTATGATTTCTTGGTTACTCACTGTTACCAGTATCGGCCTCTCTCCTTCCCTCTCTCTCTCTCTTTCTCTGTCATATCCATTTCTGTCTTTCTTCTTTGGTGCGGGTGTGTGAGGTAGATATATGTGGATGAAGATATATATTTCTATATGTACAGTATGAGTAATACTGATGGTGAATGTGCATGTATGATGATAATGTATACAGGTGTAAATTTGGTGGTTATTTCAAGAATAATGAGGGCGAACACCATATCCGGTTCCATCCATTTATTAGGTAAAACCCTAAAGACCCTACAACATAACATACATAAAACACATAAATACGATCCCTTACAATACATTAAATATCACACGTAATATACATTACAGATAATATCACAGTTGTAATTATCTCAAAAGAGAGTTCAATTGTTCCACAATGTACATGTATAATTACTGTACTTATATTATATAAATACAAATACTTAGTTCAACATAAAAAAAGGAATATAGCGACACACTATAGCTACGGTACGTTACATGTTATTTAATAATTCAATAGAACATTATGTAATTATAAACAATATGTAATGTGAAAACATACCCCAACAATGGGTTAAGGGTCCTAAAGTAACATAGGGCTCGATCGTAGGCAAATGACTGATATCATTGGATCGTAGATCTAGATGATTACTGTAATTAAAACAACGCATATATAAGTAATTACAAAGTACGGGTCATTGTATATTTCAAACCGACGGTAAGATCGGCAGTATTATAAGCGTATACAATAATGAATTTTGATAAATAAGTTTCTACATCATTACAAATGACGTTACACAAGATATATAATACAATAATTGATGTTTCAAAGCAATAGGTAAAATATGACTTACAATTTACGGGACAAATGTGTTCGTAAGCCGGACGGAGGTTTCAATCGTCCGTAGTAGTCAATGTCCCCTTTGTCCACTAAAAACCCGCCAAATACAGACAAAGACCAAAGAACGAAAACGAGACAATAACTGGACATATATAGACACACTACGTCACACGGGCAAACTGGACATATAGACGCAACATATATACATACATTTATAACGATCACAGACGGCGCGAAAATCCCAACGACGCGACGCTAGACAACAGCGGCCAAAATTACATAAAACTTAACCCTATTACACAGGTACCTTTTTATATATGAAACAATGAGAACATCATCATGATGATGTTGGTGATATGTATGAGAATGATGATGATGATGTGTAATGATGTATGCATATTCACAATGAATGACACTGATGATGATGATGCGTTTGAGGATGATACATATGTATAACGATGCATTATACAATGATGATGGTGATGATATACATGTATAATGAAGCACTATATGTATGATGATGTATGTGCATATATGTATGTATGATGATGATATGTATGTATAATGATGATATGTATGATGATGTTATACATGCTTAACGAGGAACTTCATGTATGTGTATCTATGAATGATGATGGTGATGATGATACATGTATTATGTATGATGATGTTATACATGTATAATGTATATATATATGAATGATGAAGTAGGTGCATCTATATAATGTATGGATGATGATGATGATGATGATGATGATGATGATGATGATGATGATTCCACATGTGTGAATGTGTGTACGGTGGTTGATTTGTATATGTGTAAAACATCTTTGAAAAATAAAAAATTACAAAAAAATTAGTCTGTTTGATCCTGGGCGTTTTCCCAGTCCCCGTAGTATACGTACTATGTATTGATCTTGGTGGCCAAGTTGGGCTGGTGCCAGTGAGCATATATCATGTGCCGAGATGAGAGGTGATCAGCAGTATGTCTAGTACCCACACTCGCACTATGACCAAGGTATTGGCAGCTGTAACGGTGATAATCAGAGGTAAGATTATTGTTTGTTTCGATTTTAACTAATTGTGAAAATTAGAAAATCTCACTTTACAACTCTTAAAACAAAGTAGATCAACTTATCTTGGTATTTTTCTTAAGGCAGTTTAACTGGAACCAATTAAAGTCTCAGATCAACTGAGGGCCTTTAATAAACTTAATTTTTGATCGACTTAAGACTCGTTTGAGCTCCTTATATTTATGTCCGATACTACTTTTGTTTGTTATACATGTGTTCACATCATTTTCATTCAATATTTAGCTGATATTCGTTACCAATTTGTGAATGATGTTTTCGGTATACACGTTTCCATTGTTCGATTCTTTTAACTGAATCTTGTTTCCTTGATGTGCATGTTCAATTTTCACACTGACCACAAAATCAAGGTAAACAGTAGCGCCGATTTGAATTTTCTGCATATGTATAGAGTGGTGTAGTTAGGGGATGGACGGTAACAATATGTATAGCGTGGTGTAGTCAGGGGATGGACGGTAATATTATGTATAGAGTGGTGTAGTCAGGGGATGGACGGTAACAATATGTATAGAGTGGTGTAGTCAGGGGATGGACGGTAACAACATGTATAGAGTGGTGTAGTCAGGGGATGGACGGTAACAATATGTATAGAGTGGTGTAGTCAGGGGATGGACGGTAACAATATGTATAGAGTGGTGTAGTCAGGGGATAACAATATGTATAGAGTGTGTAGTGGGGTAGTAACAATATGTATAGAGTGGTGTAGTCAGGGGATGGACGGTAACCATATATATAGAGTGGTGTAGTCAGGGGATGGAGATTAACAATATGTATAGAGTGGTGTCAGGGGTGTAGTCAGGGGATGGAACTAACAATATGTATAGAGTGGTCAGGGGATGGACAGTAACAATATGTATGGAGCGGTGTAGTCTGGGGATGGACACTAACCATATGTATATAGTGGTGTAGTCATGGAATGGACAGTATCAATATGTATACAATGGTGTAGACAGGGGATGGACAGTAACAATAATATGTATAGAGGGGATGTAACAATATGTATAGAGTGGTGTAGTCAGGGGATGGACAGTAACAATATGTATAGTGTGGTATAGTCAGGGGATGGACGGTAACAATATGTATAGAGTGGTGTAGTCAGGGGATGGACAGTAACAATATGTATAGAGTGGTGTAGTCAGGGGATGGACGGTAACAATATGTATAGAGTGGTGTAGTCAGGGGATGGACAGTAACAATATGTATAGAGTGGTGTAGTCAGGGGATGGACAGTAACAATGGTGTAGTCAGGGGAACGGTAACAATATGTATAGAGTGGTGTAGTCAGGGGATGGACAGTAACAATATGTATAGAGTGGTGTAGTCAGGGGATGGACGGTAACAATATGTATAGTGTGGTGTAGTCAGGGGATGGACAGAAACAATATGTATAGAGTGGTGTAGTCAGGGGATGGACGGTAACAATATGTATAGAGTGGTGTAGTCAGGGGATGGACAGTAACAATATGTATAGAGTGGTGTAGACAGGGGATGGACACTAACCATATGTATAGAGTGGTGTACTCAGGGGATGGACAGTAACAATATGTATAGAGTGGTGTAGTCAGGGGATGGACAGTAACAATATGTATAGAGTGATGTAGTCAGGGGATGGACAGTAACAATATGTATAGAGTGGTGTAGTCAGGGGATGGACGGTAACCATATATATAGAGTGGTGTAGTCAGGGGATGGACAGTAACAATATTATACAATAGTGTAGTCAGGAGATGGACAGTAACAATATTATACAGTGGTGTAGTCAGGGGATGGACAGTAACAATATGTATAGAGTGGTGTAGTCAGGGGATGGACGGCATTAATATATATGCAGTAGTTTAGTCAGGGGATTGACATTACCAATATGTATACGAGGTGTATTCAGGGGATGAACTTCATGAATAACAATAGAAAAATGTTCGAGGAATGGTCTTTCTTTACACAAAAATTCTGTCCGCATAATTCAAAAATTGAAAAGTTTGCAAAAAAAATATATCAACATAGCAAAAAAGAATACGTCTATAACTTAATATGTTTCTTACAGGTAACAAAGATATGGAATGAAATGATATCAATGAAATGTTTAACAAATATTTTCATAACAAACATTCATAATGACATGGCTACTTTTGGGTACTATCAGCTTAAACTTTCTGTGTAAAATATATTTCAGTATCGATGATATCTGGACTGAAAAGAATTAAAAGTTAACTATTAATGTTCTATTACAATAAATAATTTATGTTACATCATAAAATTACTAAACGCAAGGCTGCATTCATGGATTATTTTTCTTACGTCTCGTCAGCATTCACAATAACATATAAATAATACATTACTAATATGAAATACAAAAGTAAGGGATGGACGGTAACAATATGTATAGAGTGGTGTAGTCAGGGGATGGACAGTAACAATATGTATAGTGTGGTGTAGTCAGGGGATGGAAGGTAACAATATTATACAATGCTGTAGTCAGGGGATGGAGAGTAACAATATGTATAGAGTGTTGTAGTCAGGGGATGGACAGTAACAATATGTATAGAGTGGTGTAGTCAGGGGATGGACGGTAACAATATATATAGAGTGGTGTAGTCAGGGGATGGACGGTAACAATATATATAGAGTGGTGTAGTCAGGGGATGGACGGTAACAATATGTATAGAGTGGTGTAGTCAGGGGATGGACAGTAACAATATGTATAGAGTGGTGTAGTCAGGGGATGGACAGTAACAATATGTATAGAGTGGTGTAGTCAGGGGATGGACGGTAACAATATGTATAGAGTGGTGTAGTCAGGGGATGGACAGTAACAATATGTATAGAGTGGTGTAGTCAGGGGATGGTAACAATATGTATAGAGTGGTGTAACAGGGGAATATGTATAGAGTGGTGTAGTCAGGGGATGGACAGTAACAATATGTATAGAGTGATATAGTCAGGGGATGGACAGTAACAATATGTATAGAGTGGTGTAGTCATGGGTAACAATATGTATAGAGTGATGTAGTCAGGGGATTGACAGTAACAATATGTATAGAGTGGTGTAGTCAGGGGATGGACAGTAACAATATGTATAGAGTGGTATAGACAGGGGATCAACAGAGCAATATCTATACAATGGTGTAGACAAGGGATGGACGGTAACAATATGTATAGAGTGGTGTAGTCAGGGGATGGACAGTAACAATATGTATAGAGTGGTGTAGTCAGGGGATGGACAGTAACAATATTATACAATGTTGTAGTCAGGGGATGGACAGTAACAATATGTATAGAGTGGTGTAGTCAGGGGATGGACAGTAACAATATGTATAGAGTGGTGTAGTCAGGGGATGGACACTAACCATATATATAGAGTGGTGTAGTCAGGGAAACAATATATATCAAGTGGTGTAGTCAGGTGATGGACAGTAACAATATGTTTAGAGTGGTGTAGACAGGGGATGGACGGTAACAATATGTATCAAGTGGTGTAGTCAGCAGATGGACAATAACCATATGTATAGAGTGGTGTCGTCAGGAGATGGACGGTAATAATGTTAGACGATGTTGTTGTCAGTGGATGGAGAGTAACAATATTATACAGTAGTGCAGTCAGGGGATGGACAGTAACAATATTATACAGTGGTGTAGTCAGGGGATGGACGATAACAATATGTATAGAGTGGTGTAGTCAGGGGATGGACGGTAACAATATGTATAGAGTGGTGTAGTCAGGGGATGGACGGTAACAATATGTATAGAGTGGTGTAGTCAGGGGATTGAAACTAACCATATTTATCGAGTGCTGTAGTCAGGTTATGGAAATTAACAATATTATACAGTGTTGTAGTCAGGGGATGGACAGTAACAATATGTATAGAGTGGTGTAGTCAGGGGATGGAAGGTAACAGTATGTATAGAATGGTGTAGACAGGGGATGGACGGTAACAATATATATAGAGTGGTGGAGACGGGATGGACGGTAATAATATATATAGAGTGGTGTAGACAGGGGATGGACGGTAACAATATATATAGAGTGGTGTAGACAGGGGATGGACAGTAACAATATGTATAGAGTGGTGTAGTCAGGGGATGGACAGTAACAATATGTATAGAGTGGTGTAGTCAGGGGATGGACAGTAACAATATGTATAGAGTGGTGTAGTCAAGGGATGGACACTAACCATATGTATAGAGTGGTGTAGACAGGGGATGGATGGTAACAATATGTATAGAATGGTGTAGTCAGGGGATGGACAGTAACAATATTATACAATGCTGTAGTCAGGGGATGGAGAGTAACAATATGTATAGAGTGACGTAGTCAGGGGATGGGCAGTAACAATATGTATAGAGTGGTGTAGTCAGGGGATGGACCGTAACAATATTATACAGTGGTGTAATCATGGGATGGAGGGTAACAATATGTATAGAGTGATGTAGTCAGGGGATGGACGGTAACAATATGTATAGAGTGGTGTAGTCAGGGGATGGACAGTAACAATATGTATAGAGTGGTGTAGTCAGGGGATGGACAGTAACAATATGTATAGAGTGGTGTAGTCAGGGGATGGACGGTAACAATATGTACAGAGTGGTGTTGTTTGGGGTTGGACAGTAACAATATGTATAGAGTGGTGTAGTCAGGTTATGGACAGTAACAATATTATACAGTGGTGTAGGCAGGGTATGGACAGTAACAATATGTATAGAGTGGTGTAGTTAGAGGATGGACGGTAACAATATGTATAGAGTGGTGTAGTCAGGGGATGGACGGTAACAATATATATACATATATAGAGTGGTGTAGTCAGGGGATGGACGGTAACAATATGTATAGTGTGGTGTAGTCAGGGGATTGACGGTAACAATATTATTCAGTGGTGTAATCAGGGGATGGACGGTGACAATATGCACAGTGTGGTGTAGTCAGGGGATTGACGGTAACAATACGCATTGAGTGGTGTAGTCAGGGGATGGACGGTAACAATATTATACAGTGGTGTAATCAGGGGATGGACGGTAACAATATGCACAGTGTGGTGTAGTCAGGGGATGGGCGGTAACAATATGTATAGAGTGGTGTAGTCACGAGATGGACAGTAACAATATTATAGTGTGGTGTAGTCAAGGGATGGACAGTAACAATATGTATAGAGTGGTGTAGTCAGGGGGTGCACGCAACAACAGGTATAGAGTGGTTTAGGCAGGGGATGGACAGTAACAATATGTATAGAGTGGTGTAGTCAGGGGGTCGACGGCAACAATGTGTATAGAGTGGTGTAGTCAGGGGATGGACGGTAACAATATGCATAGAGTGGTGTAGACAGGGGATGGACGGTAACAATATGTATAGAGTGGTGTAGTCACGGGATGGACAGTAACAATATTATACAGTGGTGTAGTCAAGGGATGGACAGTAACAATATGTATAGAGTGGTGTAGTCAGGGGGTGCACAGCAACAACCGGTATAGAGTGGTTTAGACAGGGGATGGACAGTAACAATATGTATAGAGTGGTGTAGTCAGGGGCTGGACGGCAACAATGTGTATAGAGTGGTGTACTCAAGGGTTGGAAAGTAACATTATGTATAGAGTGGTGTACTCAGGGGTTGGACAGTAACAATATGTATAGAGTGGTTTAGTCAGGGGATGGACGGTAACAATACTTATAGAGTGGTGTAGAAAGCGGATGGACGGTAACAATATATATAGAGTGGTGTAGTCAGGGGACGGACGGTAATAATACTTATAGAGTGGTGTAGAAAGCGGATGGACGGTAACAATATATATAGAGTGGTGTACTCAGGGGATGGACAGTAACAATATATGTAGAGTGGTGTAGTCAGGGTAACAATATATATAGAGTGGTGTAGTCAGAGTAACAATATGTATAGAGTGGTGTAGCCTCTCACGGGTACGTACAGTTAGCTCTCATGGGGTCGTACATTTAGCTCTCACGGGTTCGTACAGTCATATGATGACTGGTTTGGTGAGCTTTGTTTGTGGGTTGCTAATTAGTTGTGTGGTATCTATCCATGAACCGGCCAGCTTTGGATCAGCTTTGTTAGTGTGTGGCTAATTAGTTGTGTGGTATCTATCCATGAACCGGCCAGCTTTGGGTGAGCTTTGTTAGTGTGTGGCTAATTAGTTGTGTGGTATCTATCCATGAACCGGCCAGCTTTGGATCAGCTTTGTTAGTGTGAGGCTAATTAGTTGTGTGGTATCTATCCATGAACCGGCCAGCTTTGGGTGAGTTTTGTTTGTGCATGGTTAACTACTTGTCTAGTATCTATCCATTAGGCTGACTGGTTGAGGTGACCTTGAGAGACCGTGTAATACATTCCAGCATCCTTTTGTATATATTTGGGTTACCAACAATGTTGAGGTATATCTAGTTGAAGCATTTATTTTGTTTCCATTTCTTTTTACTCTGAGGCAAAGGTATTGCAACTGTTTTATACTGGCAATCCCGCTGTCGTACAATACACTCAAGAGCGTTTTCATGATTGACAGTAAGACCTGCAACAGTAAAACGTGCAAGCTTTGTGAGCTAACAGCACGAGTCCTTTAAAATGTAAGATAAATCCCCCCCATGTTTCTGAACATCAACTGTGGATGTTTTTTTCGCTCCTTTTAAGGGGAACACCTTCGTTCTTGATCAAAGATTGTATCTTTGTCCTTATTTTGTGAGGCATGTATTCGATGTGTCTCTTGTTATATTTTTCATAAGATAAGGAAATTTACGCTACCAAAGTTTGCAGGGATGATAATTTATTAACCTAAACTTGGATGTCAAGCGCCTGTTGTTGTAAATAACCCCCTAATCCTTTAATGATTTATGAACCATCTGATATATCCCGTTTTAGACCTCCTTCGCAATAGTTTTCAATGTTTAATATTGTCGGCTTCACTGTTCCAGAGAATGTATATACTTACTAATAATTTTTATTTCTTATTCTTTATTGTTTGGCAATGTAATAAAAATATGATTAAATTGAGAAAAATATTTCATTAAACTCAGTCTGCTATTTGGTGTTAGCATTCTATCACTCCATATCTTCATCTTCAGATTTGTTCCAGGGTTTTGTAAAAATTCTGTTTTGGATTGGGATTCAAATCAACTTGTCATCATTGTAAATCACATTAATTTGCCGAAATATCTTCACTGTAATTTATTCATTCCATATCAAAACTAGTTTTTCCAATATTCATTATTTCAACTCTTTTATTGTCTCTTAAAATGTATCAGTTCAATCACGAATGAAGAAGCACTATCATTACCCAGTGGAAGTTCTTACGGCACTGCGGCAACAAACATCCTCTTTTATCTTTGTGTTAAGTCTTATTTTAACTGCAAATATTTCTTAACATAAGCTGATCCCCTTATGTACAACCCTTTTCATCCCAAAGAATCGTGATGGATTCCACCCTGATAACACCGGAACTTTTTTTCAATGATATATCCGACCCTGATAACACCGGAACTTTTTCTCAATGATATATCCGACCCTGATAACATCGGAACTTTTTCTCAATGATATATCCGACCGTGAAAAAATTGAACACTACTTCAATAAATATCAAAGATATGGAGGAATAGAACACTTTCTATAAATATATCACAGTAATATACGTGTACGTTCTTCTGTATACTGCATTATTATAGTGTTATTCCTAATGGTGACACTTTAATTGAGATAGGTGAATTACTGGAGATTGTTGACATATCTTTTTGTTTTCTTTTCTAAATAAATAAAAACGCTATCATCATGTGACTGAATTGACATGGGCACACTCTCTCGGCTGATATCTTGGACAATAGCTGAGAAATGGTGTAATATGATTTTATCTTGTGTGTATTACCTTATACGAGTTCCATCTGATATGTGGTTATGAAACGAGTCTTTTTTATAATCTTAGTGAGTTTGCGGCGAGCTAAAATGAACAAAAAAACGTGAGTTCCATTAATCACATATCAAATATCTATAAATTGCAGAAAATTTTCATCACCTGATCAGGGAAGTAATGCGGAAAACACTTCCCTCTTCTCGGCTCAACAAATACTTACAGCAAATATATTATGCTATATCGTACATATCGTTTTATTTCAGTTGTCATCAGTGATGTTTTGGTGGAGCAGAAATTTCAAAAGTCAACAGACTTGGCGTATTTACGATTTGAAAATACAGAAATCATTTCAAACATAAAATCAGATATAGAGTGTGCTGGTTTCTGTGACCAGTACACCTGGTGTAATGCTATGAGCTGGAACAAAGACAGCAGGATATGCCAGGCATTCACAAAGAGAGTCAGTCATGAGGCTAAGTCCCATCATATGTCAAACGTCTTCATCGGCAACAAGGGTAATTAATGGACTCTCATATCAACAAATCTTAAAGAGAAACAGTTCGATTAAAAATTAAACGTTAGCCTATATTGAATTTCCCTCTACATTTCTTATGAATTAAATACAGTTTTAAACAGAAAAGAAAAAAAAAAAAAAAAAACGTATTGTACATACACACAAAAGTATCAAAGATATCAACTCAGTATTTTTTAATGAATAAAATAGCATAATGAAGGTTTAGAAAATTCTATTCTATTCACTTTAATTAATTTACTTAAAGTACACTGAATAAAAATGTACAAAACTCAGCACATTCATGTCATATTTTATATATCCACCAGATATATGCATGGGTGACGGCTATACGTACACCAGCGGAATGTGTATCCAGTTCTTCCCTCATGCAGTTACCACCTGGAACGAGGCTGTTGACTTTTGCATCAACATTGGAACAAGACTGGTAGTTGCTGACACAATGGAGAAATTTAGTTATATCCAGAACCAGATCAAAAACAACTCCACCTTAACCAGTAAGTATATCTGACTCTGTATGTGGTTTAAAGGCACTCATTGCTTTGGCTCTAAGGTATCTCTGTATGTAGCTTAAAGGCACTCATTCGTTTGGTTCCACTGTATCTCTGTAAGTAGCTTAAAGGCACTCATTCGTTTGGTTCTACTGTAACTCTGTATGTAGCTTAAAGGCACTCATTCGTTTGGTTCTACTGCATCTCTGTATGTAGCTTTAAGGCACTCATTCGTCTATTTCTACTGTATCTCTGTAAGTAGCTTACAGGCACTCATTCGTTTGGTTCTACTGTATCTTTGTATGTAGCTTAAAGGCACTCATTCGTTTGGTTCTACTGTATCTCTGTATGTAGCTTTAAGGCACTGATTCGTTTATTTCTACTGTATCTCTGTATGTAGCTTAAAGGCACTCATTCGTTTAGTTCTGTTGTATCTAACTCTAAATTATTATGATTGGCTATCCACTTGAATGTCTTTTGTACAATTTTGAGATAACATGAAGTAGACACCACTGGTGGTTTTATTACTTTCGAAAAGTAGCTCAGTTCAGAATATAGACATGTTGACGCAACTCTTAATGTAATAACGGCGCTTATGTAATAATTGTTACATTAAGCGTTGAGACCGTTACGCTTAAAGTAATAAACTTAACTTTATTACATTAAGAGTTGCAATTGTTACGCTTAGAGTAATACAAAATAAATTATTACACTAAGCGTTGTGGTTGTATTTATATTACCGCTAATGTAACAATTTTATACTGTTACGGATGTACACTGCGTGTCGACTACAAGACAATATACCAATAATATACTATAATGTTGTATGTTACCGTCGAGGTTTGGAGGGGCCGGGGTGTCGGTGGCCGAACGGTCTAGGTCGTTGCGCCCCTAAAAGATAAAAAAAAGGTCGTTGCGCCCCATGATCGTTGTAGCCTGTCACCTCCTAGGTTTTGAGTTTGAAACCCGTTCAGAGAAGATATTAATTTTTATGGATTTCCTTTCCTTGTGGTCAAAATTTGGCAGTTACTTGCCGGAGGTCGGTGGTTCTATGCAGACATTCTAGGGTCTTCCTCTGCAACTTAAACTGGCATATCCGTAAATTACCTGCAATGTGTTGATCGGACAATCAACCAATTAATTTTCCTCGTCAAGATCCAGACCGTTCAGTTCCTTGCTCCTTGCAATATTAATGTTTTAAGGGGTAAAGCTTCAAGTGCCATTTTAAACGTCTTTGATATGACACGGCTGACGGGGATCATCATAATGTGTATGCATACAAAAAGCGAGGTAACTGGCATTTTAGCCACATGCAAGGTTTGATGACATTCTAATTATTAATCTAATCATAACTGAAGCTATCATCGAAAAACAAAAGTTTGGAGAGACGGACGAACGAACAGACGGACAGGGTGATTCATGTAGGGCTTCAGCATTTCGATGTGGGGCCCTAATAATACCCAAAACGACATGACAATACAAAACAGAAGACTCAATATGCCCCCTTCATTTCGGACTTCATTACACTAAGTACCTTCTTAAATTTGTCAATAGTACAGTTTCGGCGCTTAATGTAATAAAAACATAATTATTATATTAAACGTAACGCAGTAGCCCCGCTTAATGTAATAGAAATAACTTTATAACATTAAGCGAAGCCGTTAATTACGAAATTTATAGAATTATGGGGTGCATCACCTTCTCGTCTAGAGTTTGACTTTTCTTTCAGTTATTTTGGAATTTCCTCAAGTCGGCTCTTAGGCTTCAAAATTAAGCCCTTAGCATCACTGACGAGTCCTAGAAGGACGAAACATATGTATGATGTAGCATCACTGACGAGTCTGAAAAATACGAAACAACTATATGATGTAGCATTACTGACGATTCCTAAAAGAAGGAAAAAACTTCGATGTAGCATCACTGACAAGTCCTAGAAGGACGAAACAGCTGTATGATGTAATATCACTGACGGATCATAGAAAGACGAAACAGCTGTATGATGTAGTATCACTGACGGGTCCTAGAAGGACGAATCAGCTGTATGATGTAGTATCACTGACGAGTCCTAGAAGGACGAAGTAACTGTATGATGTTTAGCTATACTGCAGCTAAGTTCTATGCAATTTGAGTTGAATTATGATTATGTTGTTTGTTGGTATTTTCTTGGTGTTTGTTTAGTAGACAAACGCTTGTCATTTTGGAAATACACTCGTCATTTCTTCACAACATTAGGCGTATGAAATGAATGTAACCACTCTATATAACAGGTCTGACACCAGAGTAGATCAGTGTGAGTGATGTACATGCTGTAGAGAATGGGAATATGAAGGGAAGATACAAGTATGACACATCGTCAATAAGATATTTTCCTGTTGAACATTTGCACTCGATCTTACGTGCGGCACAACGTTCCTCTCCTACAGGTTTAATTCTGTTTTTACACGTAAGGTCCATCATCTGACGCCCTCATGGATTTCCGGCAATGCGTAAGGTCAAAATGCTGTTTATTGGAAACATTCGGACTATTTTTGTCAAATATGTTTGACAAGTTGAAGCTTTAACCTAAAGAATATTGCTGTTTGTTTTGTTGTAAATTTGTACTGATGAATAAAACAAGATTTGACTGCTTTTGATAAATTAAGACGATATGCTGAATCTAGTATCACATACCGTTCTTATTTTACAGTGAGTAAGCACCAGATATAGAGACGATATGCTGAATCTAGTATCACATACCGTTCTTATTTTACAGTGAGTAAGCACCAGATATAGAGACGATATGCTGAATCTAGTATCACATACCGTTCTTATCTTACAGTGAGTAAGCACCAGATATAGAGACGATATGCTGAATCTAGTATCACATACCGTTCTTATCTTACAGTGAGTAAGCACCAGATATAGAGACGATATGCTGAATCTAGTATCACATACCGTTCTTATTTTACAGTGAGTAAGCACCAGATATAGAGACGATATGCTGAATCTAGTATCACATACCGTTCTTATCTTACAGTGAGTAAGCACCAGATATAGAGACGATATGCTGAATCTAGTATCACATACCGTTCTTATTTTACAGTGAGTAAGCACCAGATATAGAGACGATATGCTGAATCTAGTATCACATACCGTTCTTATTTTACAGTGAGTAAGCACCAGATATAGAGACGATATGCTGAATCTAGTATCACATACCGTTCTTATTTTACAGTCAGTAAGCACCAGATATAGAGACGATATGCTGAATCTAGTATCACATACCGTTCTTATTTTACAGTCAGTAAGCACCAGATATAGAGACGATATGCTGAATCTAGTATCACATACCGTTCTTATTTTACAGTCAGTAAGCACCAGATATAGAGACGATATGCTGAATCTAGTATCACATACCGTTCTTATTTTACAGTCAGTAAGCACCAGATATAGAGACGATATGCTGAATCTAGTATCACATGCCGTTCTTATTTTACAGTGAGTAAGCACCAGATATAGAGACGATATGCTGAATCTAGTATCACATACCGTTCTTATTTTACAGTGAGTAAGCACCAGATATAGAGACGATATGCTGAATCTAGTATCACATGCCGTTCTTATTTTACAGTGAGTAAGCACCAGATATAGAGACGATATGCTGAATCTAGTATCACATACCGTTCTTATTTTACAGTGAGTAAGCACCAGATATAGAGACGATATGCTGAATCTAGTATCACATACCGTTCTTATTTTACAGTGAGTAAGCACCAGATATAGAGACGATATGCTGAATCTAGTATCACATACCGTTCTTATTTTACAGTGAGTAAGCACCAGATATAGAGACGATATGCTGAATCTAGTATCACATACCGTTCTTATTTTACAGTGAGTAAGCACCAGATATAGAGACGATATGCTGAATCTAGTATCACATACCGTTCTTATTTTACAGTGAGTAAGCACCAGATATAGAGACGATATGCTGAATCTAGTATCACATACCGTTCTTATTTTACAGTGAGTAAGCACCAGATATAGAGACGATATGCTGAATCTAGTATCACATACCGTTCTTATTTTACAGTGAGTAAGCACCAGATATAGAGACGATATGCTGAATCTAGTATCACATACCGTTCTTATTTTACAGTGAGTAAGCACCAGATATAGAGACGATATGCTGAATCTAGTATCACATACCGTTCTTATTTTACAGTGAGTAAGCACCAGATATAGAGACGATATGCTGAATCTAGTATCACATACCGTTCTTATTTTACAGTGAGTAAGCACCAGATATAGAGACGATATGCTGAATCTAGTATCACATACCGTTCTTATTTTACAGTGAGTAAGCACCAGATATAGAGACGATATGCTGAATCTAGTATCACATACCGTTCTTATTTTACAGTGAGTAAGCACCAGATATAGAGACGATATGCTGAATCTAGTATCACATACCGTTCTTATTTTACAGTGAGTAAGCACCAGATATAGAGACGATATGCTGAATCTAGTATCACATACCGTTCTTATTTTACAGTGAGTAAGCACCAGATATAGAGACGATATGCTGAATCTAGTATCACATACCGTTCTTATTTTACAGTGAGTAAGCACCAGATATAGAGACGATATGCTGAATCTAGTATCACATACCGTTCTTATTTTACAGTGAGTAAGCACCAGATATAGAGACGATATGCTGAATCTAGTATCACATACCGTTCTTATTTTACAGTGAGTAAGCACCAGATATAGAGACGATATGCTGAATCTAGTATCACATCCCGTTCTTATTTTACAGTGAGTAAGCACCAGATATAGAGACGATATGCTGAATCTAGTATCACATGCCGTTCTTATTTTACAGTGAGTAAGCACCAGATATAGAGACGATATGCTGAATCTAGTATCACATGCCGTTCTTATTTTACAGTGAGTAAGCACCAGATATAGAGACGATATGCTGAATCTAGTATCACATGCCGTTCTTATTTTACAGTGAGTAAGCACCAGATATAGAGACGATATGCTGAATCTAGTATCACATACCGTTCTTATTTTACAGTGAGTAAGCACCAGATATAGAGACGATATGCTGAATCTAGTATCACATACCGTTCTTATTTTACAGTGAGTAAGCACCAGATATAGAGACGATATGCTGAATCTAGTATCACATACCGTTCTTATTTTACAGTCAGTAAGCACCAGATATAGAGACGATATGCTGAATCTAGTATCACATGCCGTTCTTATTTTACAGTGAGTAAGCACCAGATATAGAGACGATATGCTGAATCTAGTATCACATGCCGTTCTTATTTTACAGTGAGTAACCACCAGATATAGAGACGATATGCTGAATCTAGTATCACATGCCGTTCTTATTTTACAGTGAGTAACCACCAGATATAGAGACGATATGCTGAATCTAGTATCACATGCCGTTCTTATTTTACAGTGAGTAACCACCAGATATAGAGACGATATGCTGAATCTAGTATCACATACCGTTCTTATTTTACAGTGAGTAAGCACCAGATATAGAGACGATATGCTGAATCTAGTATCACATACCGTTCTTATTTTACAGTGAGTAAGCACCAGATATAGAGACGATATGCTGAATCTAGTATCACATACCGTTCTTATTTTACAGTGAGTAAGCACCAGATATAGAGACGATATGCTGAATCTAGTATCACATACCGTTCTTATTTTACAGTGAGTAAGCACCAGATATAGAGACGATATGCTGAATCTAGTATCACATACCGTTCTTATTTTACAGTGAGTAAGCACCAGATATAGAGACGATATGCTGAATCTAGTATCACATACCGTTCTTATTTTACAGTGAGTAAGCACCAGATATAGAGACGATATGCTGAATCTAGTATCACATACCGTTCTTATCTTACAGTGAGTAAGCACCAGATATAGAGACGATATGCTGAATCTAGTATCACATACCGTTCTTATCTTACAGTGAGTAAGCACCAGATATAGAGACGATATGCTGAATCTAGTATCACATGCCGTTCTTATTTTACAGTGAGTAAGCACCAGATATAGAGACGATATGCTGAATCTAGTATCACATGCCGTTCTTATTTTACAGTGAGTAAGCACCAGATATAGAGACGATATGCTGAATCTAGTATCACATGCCGTTCTTATTTTACAGTGAGTAAGCACCAGATATAGAGACGATATGCTGAATCTAGTATCACATGCCGTTCTTATTTTACAGTGAGTAAGCACCAGATATAGAGACGATATGCTGAATCTAGTATCACATACCGTTCTTATCTTACAGTGAGTAAGCACCAGATATAGAGACGATATGCTGAATCTAGTATCACATGCCGTTCTTATCTTACAGTGAGTAAGCACCAGATATAGAGACGATATGCTGAATCTAGTATCACATGCCGTTCTTATCTTACAGTGAGTAAGCACCAGATATAGAGACGATATGCTGAATCTAGTATCACATGCCGTTCTTATTTTACAGTGAGTAAGCACCAGATATAGAGACGATATGCTGAATCTAGTATCACATACCGTTCTTATCTTACAGTGAGTAAGCACCAGATATAGAGACGATATGCTGAATCTAGTATCACATGCCGTTCTTATCTTACAGTGAGTAAGCACCAGATATAGAGACGATATGCTGAATCTAGTATCACATGCCGTTCTTATTTTACAGTGAGTAAGCACCAGATATAGAGACGATATGCTGAATCTAGTATCACATACCGTTCTTATTTTAAAGAGATAGAACACCAGATATAAAGACTACACAATATATGCTATATCACCTGCAGATTTTCAAGGTTTGAGGGTTTAAGTGAAAAGTTTTAGTTTAGTTTGTATTAAAGAGTGTTTTTCACTTATTTGTCTTTTGTGCAATCTAGTTTATAGCAGTAGTGTGTGATCTGGGTATGCTTCTAACACATAAATATACCGATTAAACGCTGTCAACAGTAAATGACTATGCTGGAAATGAGACGTTTGTTCTCTATATGTCAGACCAGAAACTGATCTTATCAGTGTTCATTTACCATATTTCAAGACATGATTGTGCAATATTTCGTTTTGTGCAAGATATATATATATATAGATAGATAAATCCAACAGATGGATAGATTGACGATGATAATATGTGAATGACGACAATGTAGGAACATATGTAAAGTAGAATGAAATGTTACCATAGATGTAGATTTCTTCAGAAAAAAACGTCACTTTACGGTTTTAACATAACCAATAACGACCACTTGGTTTTGTTCAGTTTCTACAGGAATTAGCTAAGGCTCTCCAATACTGGTCTTACGGTGTGAAAGCTTAAATTGATATTCTGACAGTTAAATGTTCATATCCCTGGAAAAAATAAATTGATTATAACCAAATATGAACCTACCCTGCAAAGCATGATTAACTGGTCAACCACATGTCAATTTACAGTTCAGTATTCGTTAATGGGTAAATGAGTGGAATCAAATCCATCATTAAGAGGAATACTTGTAACACTACCACCCACCAACAATGGCGGGGACATGGGAAATTATCTTTAAATAAACTTTAAGTGTATTTTTACTTCACCGTCTACACAAATCAAGCCTATTCGATTTAATTAATTGCCCGTTATTCAATCTATTGTGCAATAATATGCCAATGTCATGTAATGAAATTAAAAGTTGTCCTATTCCACTATCGTCCCTCTATATATATTACACGGAGACAATCTGTTGAATATATTGTGATAACAAAACCTGCCATGTAGATAAACTTTGCCTTCAGAATTATTTTTTTCAAATATTGCAAATCAGAACGCTTTCAACTTAAATATGACCACTAACTCTATTAACTTTTTTTTTAAATCACAGATTATAATAATTGGTGGGTAGCGGCCTCTAAGCAAGCACACGGTCGTTGGAAATGGACGACGGGAGCAATGCTGGCGAATGAACTTTATATCAATGAAGACAATCAAGATGGTACATTATGTCTCGGATTCTATTTCACATTGCTGGATGACCATGCATGTTCCCAAATGGGAAGAGCCATTTGTGAAAAATGATTGAAAAGTGGAGGACCCAAAGCATTACTATGAGGATAGTGTACTCCAATCTATCGTTCAACGCATAATCGTCAAAAAAAACCCGAGCAAACAAACAAAAAAGACAAAAACAAAAAAACAAAAAAAAAAAAAAAAACAAAAAACAAACAAAAAAACAAAACAAAAAAAAAAAAAAAAAAGTATGATATTTGAATGTTGAACTCTTTTCTCCTTTCATTCGTACTAAATATTCCTTGTGAAGCCTTCACATTGAAAACGTCTTTGGCTGTGTGATGTGAACAGGTAGGATAATATGATGCCATTTTCAGGCTTTGAAAATTCAGCATGATTGCACTATAAAATCCCTCGTCAGTATAATTTTACCAGGTAGGTTGTCATGATGTCATTTTCAGGCTATGATATTTCCGTGTGAGGACACTATAAAATGCGTTAGTGACCTCATCATCCCTATACACTGTCCCTTGACGAAACAGTTCATTAGCCCATATACTACATTGCCTTACAACCTACTAGAGATAATTTCTTACAATAGTATTGCAAAAACATATTCAAAATCTGATTATTTTTTCATTGTATGTTTTTGTCTTACTGAAGAGAATCAGGAACAACATCAAGTTTGTTGAATTTTTCGCGGGAAATATAATATTTGGTCTCAACGTGGGGCATAGACACACATTTGGAACACGGCTTCGGTGCAGTGTAAAAATTATATCTTCGTAGAGCTCATATTTCATGGGTTTTTCCCCCTCAAAAATGCCTTTTTTGTAGACTCTTATTGCAATTAATAGATCTTGATAGTAAAATTCACCAATTTTATTTTTTATCATCACAGAAAACCCACAAAATTCAACGAAAATAATTCCCCTCGAAAAATAATTGTACAATATTTGTGTCACTTCGTATGCGCTATAATGCACGAAGTGGTGATTTAGAGGGTGTCCATAAACTACTCCCACAGATCATCAGATATAGTACATGTGTTCTTGAATAACGATTAGAACCCTGTATACGTCAAAGGTTTAACATAATCAGTGACGTTTCTGGAAGACTTTGCTATTTCTTTCTAACGGCCATGTTGACATTAGTAGCTCTGTACATTGTGTACAGTAATTGTTTATTTGTTTATGGTGAACAGTATATATATGTCGTCTATATAAGTACATTAGACTATAAGATTATTTAACCTTTCCCTTGTGTGTGATTATAATTGTGTAAATAGGCTACATTTTACTTGATTATGTCCCTTGTTTTGTTACTCTTATTGTTTAAATGAACTATATCTTACTTAATTGTCTCCCTCATTTGTGACTATAACTGTATAAATAAGCTATATGTTAATTAATTGTCTCCCTTGTTTGTGACTATAACTGTGTTAATAAGCTATATGTTAATTGTCTCCCTTGTTTGTGACTATAACTGTGTAAAAAAGCTATATGCTAATTAATTGTCTCTCTTGATTGTGACTATAACTGTGTTAATAAGCTATATGTTAATTGTCTCCCTTGTTTGTGACTATAACTGTGTTAATAAGCTATATGTTAATTAATTGTCTCCCTTGTTTGTAAATATAACTGTGTAAATAAACTATATGTTAATTAATTGTCTCCCTTGTTTGTGACTATAACTGTGTTAATAAGCTATATGTTAATTGTCTCCCTTGTTTGTGACTATAACTGTGTTAATAAGCTATATGTTAATTAATTGTCTCCCTTGTTTGTGACTATAACTGTGTTAATAAGCTATATCCTAATTGACAATCTCCCTTGTTTTTATATTTTTTCCGGTTTTTTTTTCGGTTTTAAAATAACAAAAGGATAGAAAAAAAATGATCTCAAGACTCATTTAATCATGTGAAACGCAACCTCGCTCCTTAATATAAAATCAAAGTACTGAAAGTCTGAGAGGCTAAACGTATTGAAAAATGTTCACAAATAACCGCAAAACTATATTACTTTCCCCATACTCCTACACTTTGGAATGCAAAAATTACTAAAATAAGAGAACCAGAGGCTATTTTTCTTAATTTTATGCGATTTTATATCTTCTTTAATTATTATTTCAAATTTGACGACAATAATGTGAACAAATCAAAATAAGTAAAAACAATCACAAAATACACACAACCATAGCCAAGCCAAATGATAAATAGTTCTATGATGAAGTCGACTAAATAAAACCTTTGAAATACCCAAGATGTTGCAATTACTATCCTATCAATATGAGGATTTAAACAAATCGAAAGTTTATACCTACTTCTTGATTTTGAATGTATTACAAAATAATTGTCCTTACTTATTATAATCATATTTGTAGTTGAGGAAAGTAGATAAGGTGTACACAGCATTTCAGATCGATTAAAGTGTAAATAATTACATTAAATGTATTTATATGCCTATCTTCCTTGAAGTATCATGGCTAGATTTTTTCCCAGTAATTATGTCTTTAAAGGCATAGTTCATTGAGATTAAACCAGACTTTCATATATATACATAATTTACAATATTTTCACCATAGCTACTACTATTTCTGATCTCCAGTGCATTAGATACTGTCACCATGACAAGATAAATGAATAAATATGTTATGGAAACATTTCGTTTTAGTTAATTGATAATTATAAACATGAATATTTTGGGTTTTTTATACGCGTTTTTTATGGGATATTTTCATTTCAAGGAACTTTGATACACATTAACAAACATTGAGAAATCAGCACAATCAACCTTCATCAAATAAAACTATAAGGCAAAACATATAAGTTATAACAGAGTCAACATCATGATCAGTACAGTATTAAAAATATATCATTCATAAATCATGAGCACCAAATGTACTTTACCTACGAAGCGCAAACTTTTTATCTTCAAAAACTTGAAGAATATCATGGCGGTGGGTGTGAAAATCCTGAAAAAGTGTCATATCGGCGGGTGTGCGCGTAGGATGAACAGACCAATTTTGTGACGTCTAACGAGGTAAAGTGATGTTATATATTAAGACGATCTTGCCACAACGACAAGGATTAAAGCAAAATTGATGTTCTGTTTGTAAGTTTTGTTTGTTTATAAGTGCTGTAAGTTGATAATTCAACCCCTCCTCCCCCAGACTAGCTTCTTATCTTATCGCCAACTCGCACGTACAGTGTTCTGTACGCTGACGTCATGTCGAGAGTTCCGTAAAATAAATTTTGGATGCTTTTAAAATAGCGATTTGAAAAATCGCGGCATTATTTACGCAGAAAATTGCCGCTAGAGGGCTTTAACTCTGTTCGATATTTCAGCCAATGAGAAGGCCAGGATCGGTAAATTTTGTCTGAAAGGCCGTACTGAGTACGTTTAGCCTAAAAAGGTGAAAATTGCATCAAAACAAGCTGGCTTTCTAATATTCCACAAAAAAGTGAATAATTTGCAAATGTGAGGAAGGAAACATTGCGAGGACGTGGTATACCTTTTTATCAAATCAGTTCATATATACTGCCTGGCGCCTTAGCAATATGTGTATTTCTGACCCATTACAGTTTAAGCATAAAAGAACAACACGGCTGTCACTAAGACACGACACACTCAAATCATTAACATGGGAGGGGAAGACACGTTTGTCATCATTCCAGCAGTTTCATTCATTTAGGGTTATGATCAAACTCCAAACATCTTTTTAAGTCGATTATATCACGGACATGTTTGAAATAAAATTATGGTTTATGTCACCGCAGCTGTTTTTAGAAATTTTTCGTCAGCACTGTTACAATATCATTCCTTAAAGGATTTTAATGAAATAAATAACTTAAAAATTGAAATGTATCGCGATACAATACCATTCACTTTCCTCCATTCTATGCTGTTCAATGAGGAAGCCATAGTTTATTTCAAGGAGTTCCCAAATAAAAAAAATAAGTAAAAGTGACATTGATCTTTGACCTCTGGTAGTGAAAAGTAATCCAAAGGAAAGCCTGTCTTTCAGCTAAGTGTAATTGACCACAAATAGATCGAAATATGTGTATTGTACGGAAACAGATCATCAATATTGCTATTGTGTTCATAATGTTCTGAACTGAAGTGCCTACATATACACACTAGCTCTACATTCCCATTAGATCTAACTTGTCATCACACGTTGCCCCGGTTAAACAAAACTTTAATCCTAGACATCAGAATATAGACTTTATCAAATGGATTTTATAATTCTTCCAACTTGACAGTATTCTGAGTGCATGAGTTTATAACTCTATTTTAAAATTTATAAGTTTCGAGTAAATTCTCAGATGATTACGCTTCAGGTTGACATCACAGCATGCACTTTAAAATCATTAATTTTCGTGGGGTATTTTTTTCCTTGATTTTGTGGATATTTTATATCCGTGAATTTATTTGTCCACGAAAAATAAGTCTACGTAGGTTTATTGTGCTTTATATATACATGCAATTAATTTTCCACGAAATAATATTAGTATTTTTACAAGTACCCGACAAAATCTACCCCCGCGGAAACATCTAGTCGTATAGTTAGTGGTATATAATTACATTAGCTGGGCGTTATTGTTATGTGAGCTAAAGTGATGTTTGATTAATTCAAGTTAAAGGTTTTTATGATACAGTACTTGATTCTAAATTGAACCTTAGTCGCGTTTTTAATCGACGTGTTACATATATCCACCGCGTCCCAATTTGATGTCATATCTCAATAACCTTGTAAACAGGTCCAGTTCGCATTTAACTAAGTGTGCCATTACGTCATCGTCTTTAGGTCAAGGTTTCAGAGTCATATTTTACAACCTCTAATATTCCTCGAACAACCATACCTATATACACTGTTATCATGATTTCAACAGGTAACTTTATCTCATGCAGTATATGTAGGTGAATATGTATGTACAGCTTTACGAGGCCTATCCTAGGTAATGACTCATTTTCCATAATCCATCACTCAAACAGTCTTATATCGTAAACAACCCGTTCCTTTCTATCATCTTTCAAAGTTGAAATGCGGTTATTTATTTATTCATTTATTTAACGGGGATTACGGCTAACATTTAAGCACTTTGACTTTTCAGCGGACGAGAAAAGATAGGAAATCGGGTCCGGAAGGAAAAGTATGGCATGATGGGAGAGAAAGTATGAAATGTTGGGGGAGAAAGTATGAGATGATGGGGGAGAATGTATGAAATGATGGGAGAGAAAGTATGAAATGTTGGGGGAGAAAGTATGAGATGATGGGGGAGAATGTATGAAATGATTGGAGAGAAAGTATGAAATGATTGGAGAGAAAGTATGATATGATGGGAGAGAAAGTATGAGATGATGGGGGAGAATGTATGAAATGATGGGAGAGAAAGTATGAAATGATTGGAGAGAAAGTATGATATGATGGGAGAGAAAGTATGATATGATGGGGGAGAATGTATGAAATGATGGGAGAGAAAGTATGAAATGATTGGAGAGAAAGTATGATATGATGGGAGAGAAATTATGGAAAGATGGGGGAGAATGTATGATATGATGGGGAGAAAGTATGAGATGATGGGAGAAAAAATAGAAATGGTGGGAGAGAAATGATGGGAGAGAGAGGAATACGAGTGTTATAAAATGCGCAATGACCTGTTTATATCTATCGTATACAGAAGACATGTTACAGTGACGGTTTACAAGGGTATTCCAACACGTCAATGATCGAGGACGTAGTAATTACTGCCAAAAATTAAAAATTTTCGAGAGCCTATGATTTACGCTAATAAAATGAATACAGAAGGCGATGCATATAGGATCTCACTGTTAATCTGTTCTAATTAATATTAATGACAAGTCCTAGAATGACGTCACTGAAAAGTCCTAACACACTAAAATAACTTCTTATTCAGATAATTCCAGGTCATAGTTAGGCGATACATGTAAATGCTATTACGGTACAACTACACTATAATTACACGAGAAACATACATTTATCTTCAAAGACAGAAAGAATTTTTTCCAATTTGTACTGGCATAATTGGGAAGAGGTATTTATTCTTTCGTATAATTATACAGCTTTCAACTTCAGAGTTAACACTAACTGTTTTGCATTTCCTAGTGCTGGGTTGTACAAATTTCTTTCACATTTCTTCTTCTTCAATATGTTGCTTGGTATGGTTGAAGCCTTACATTGCATCGCGGTGTACGTGTACAAGCCAGATTTTGTAACATATATTCTAAGATTTTTGATGTAAGAAAAATGGTTTTATTATACTCTATAACAGTCGAATATTGGTGAGTTTTCTCGTGTTTCTTTACTGTGGCACGACTATGGAGAGGTTTGCAGGAGTTTCACGGTCGCTAGTCTCACTCTAGCTTACCGGAAGTCATTATGACGAAAACAGAAAGAAATCTTTAAAGAGAACATTCCAAGTCTGGATCAGAATCCATAAAACAATCCACAATGATTTATCACTTTAAAAAAGTTTTTGAAGAAAAGGAAAAAAGTCTTGATGTGCCAGAATCCATCGAGGCCTCTTAGAGGGTGTGACCTTATATTTGTGACCTTCGAGTGATGTATCGCTATCCTATATACAAACATAATAAACAGTATATTTCTCTCAGACTCATTTTTAAACCTTTACAGTGTTTTAAATGCTTTCAAAGTTTCATAATGTTAACACTGAACTCGAGTTTACGCCATGATTTCAGAATTTTCAGGACGGACCAGTATCATACAAGTGATTTTCTGGCATATTTTGTGTCATATGTAATACAACTTCGGTAATTAGGTGTTTTCAGGACGGACCAGTATCATACAGGTAAAAATGGGAGAAAAAAAAAACTGATAATGTCCACGCTGTCTTTAATATCACAAAATACTGACAATGTCGGTGCTGTCTTTAATATCACAAAATACTGACAATGTCCACGCTGTCTTTAATATCACAAAATACTGACAATGTCCACGCTGTCTTTAATATCACAAAATACTGACAATGTCCACGCTGTCTTTAATATCACAAAATCCTGACAATGTCCACGCTGTCTTTAATATCACAAAATCCTGACAATGTCCACGCTGTCTTTAATGTCACAAAATCCTGACAATGTCCACGCTGTCTTTAATGTCACAAAAAACATGACAATGTCCACGCTGTCTTTAATGTCACAAAATACTGACAATGTCCATGCTGTCTTTAATGTCACAAAATAATGACAATGTCCACGCTGTCTTTAATGTCACAAAATACTGACAATGTCCATGCTGTCTTTAATGTCACAAAATACTGACAATGTCCACGCTGTCTTTAATATCACAAAATCCTGACAATGTCCACGCTGTCTTTAATGTCACAAAAATCATGACAATGTCCACGCTGTCTTTAATGGCACAAAATACTGACAATGTCCATGCTGTCTTTAACGTTAGAAAAACATGACAATGTCCACGCTGTCTTTAATGTCACAAAATGCTGACAATGTCCACGCTGTCTTTAATATCACTAAATCCTGACAATGTCCACGCTGTCTTTGATATCACAAAATCCTGACAATGTCCATGCTGTCTTTAATATCACAAAATCCTGACAATGTCCACGCTGTCTTTAATATCACAAAATACTGACAATGTCCACGCTGTCTTTAATATCACTAAATCCTGACAATGTCCACGCTGTCTTTAATATCACTAAATCCTGACAATGTCCACGCTGTCTTTAATATCACAAAATCCTGACAATGTCCACGCTGTCTTTAATGGCACAAAATCCTGACAATGTCCACGCTGTCTTTAACGTTACAAAATCCTGACAATGTCCATGCTGTCTTTAATGGCACAAAATCCTGACAATGTCCACGCTGTCTTTAACGTTACAAAATCCTGACAATGTCCACGCTGTCTTTAATGTCACAAAATCCTGACAATGTCCACGCTGTCTTTAATGGCACAAAATCCTGACAATGTCCACGCTGTCTTTAACGTTAGAAAAACATGACAATGTCCACGCTGTCTTTAATATCACTAAATCCTGACAATGTCCATGCTGTCTTTAATGTCACAAAATCCTGACAATGTCCACGCTGTCTTTAATATCACAAAATCCTGACAATGTCCACACTGTCATAAATGTCACATAATGCTGACAATGTCAATGTTGTCTTTAACGTTAGAAAAACATGACAATGTCCATGCTGTCTTTAACGTTACAAAATCCTGACAATGTTTACGCTGTCTTTAATGTCACAAAATGCTGACAATGTCAACACTGTCTTTAAAGTAACAAAAACCTGACAATGAACACGCTGTCTTTAATGTAATAGAAACCTGACAATGTCTTTCGCAGTCCTTGGCTCCACTAAACTTGGTTACCGTTAGCAGTCCTTGGTTACAATAACCTTTATTACCTTTAGCAGTCCTTGACTACACCAACCTTTGTTACCTTTAGCAGTGTTTGGCTACACCAACCTTTGTTACCTTTAGCAGTGTTTGGCTACACCAACCTTTGTTACCTTTAGCAGTCCTTGACTACACCAACCTTTGTTACCTTTAGCAGCCCTTGGCTACACCAACCTTTGTTACCTTTAGCAGTCCTTGACTACACCAACCTTTGTTACCTTTAGCAGCCCTTGGCTACACCAACCTTTGTTACCTTTAGCAGTCCTTGACTACACCAACCTTTGTTACCTTTAGCAGCCCGTAACTACACCAACCTTTGTTACCTTTAGAAACCCTTGACTACTCCAACCTTTGTTACCTTTAGCAGTCCTTGGCTACACCAACTTCTGTTACCTTTAGCATTCCTCGACTACACCAACCTTTGCTACCTTTAGCAGTCTTTGGTTACACAAGATGTTTTACCTTGAGTGTTTGAGTGTTTTTGGAATTACTCAACTCTGGTTACTTTTAAAAGTTTCGGGCTTCATCAACTTTTGTTACATTGATTTTTTTCATTGACCATTTTAATCATTATGTACGATGACCGTTGTTGTCTCGGTTGTGACTTCCGTCAGTTATTCCGATCTCAGTTCTGTGATGATCGTCGTCAGCTCTCTTGACCTGCCCTTTCCACTAAAACTCGCTCGATGCTTCTGTTAACAAACAAAAGGTTTTAGTACTCTCAGCGTTGAAAACTGGTCTTGATGTTGTGTTCATGATTCGAAAAACACTAAATGACTACCCGTTTGCCATTACTAGGTCCTACAATGAGTTCAGTTGGTTTAACTGTGATCATATGACTTCCTCACCTTTTTTAGTTTGTTTTGGACACTCTGAGGGCGGAGCTCCACCTATGGACAAGGCTATGGTCTGGCCCGATATGGACATCACCGACACAGATAGTGGCGAGGCGGTAAAAGTAGCTGGTACCTATATCATTCATTATTCGGTCTAGTTTTACTGTTAAGGGTAGCTTATTCGAATCCTTTTCAGTAACCGTGGCCTATTTTATATCTTCCGCGAAAATACATTTAAACAAATCCTCTGATAAACCGCGAAATTGGAACCACCTCCGCCGAACACCCAATACACACTGTCGATATAGACGTTCTGTTCCGGATCTCTTAGAGGGATGTGTTTTAATGTCAGTTTGAGTATGACTGTAGTTGAAAAAAATCTCTGTGATTTCCATTGTTATTTAAGACTGTTTCTAATATTAAGTTGAATGTGTGTTCGAAGGTTGAATACGGATGTGACATATCATATTAAGATTACTTTTCAATAGTGATGAAGTCAATATATTTGTCAGTTTGAATAGGATATTTATCTTACTGTGTATCTATAACAAAGTTACTATGGTTACATCCCTGGGCAGGACGGTAGTCCGATATTATAACATTTTCATGAGTATCCCCCTTGACAGATAGGAATCTAAGACATTATAGAGCCATCTCTCCAAGAATGCATTAAGACACTGAAATAACCTCTGTAAACGCCCCACACCATCACAAGACTCTTAAAAACGTATTCATAACGTCACCAATGGTATTTTATTGTGTCTACGAAATTCCGTCCATCTAACTTTTCAAAAAATCATCACCAATACAAAAGTTTAATTTTGCATTGTTTTATTTTTTATGCGAGTCGCATACCTCCTTAAGTACATGCCTACTGAGAAGACCCCTGACAATAACGTAATGCACAGGTGGAAAATGTAGCGATTTTTTCGCATTTGGAAAATGCTTCGCGTAGTGTATTTTGTTTTATATGATATTACTGTGAAGTCTTTAGATGTATAGAACATAGGGATCAGAGTCGAGCAGTGCAGGTAACTATTGCTGCTAGAGACATGTTTAACTATGTTATGAATTACAGGTACCGGAGAACGCCAAAGCGTATCGTAAAACTTTAGCATTCAGAATACAAGAGTGTATTTCTTGTATTACCATGTAATAGTCTTCGACAGGAATCTTGTATCCACAACAGATAGTGTTATGTTTGTAATTACTTGCAAGCGCATATTACGGTTATTAGTATTACGTTCATACGTAAATGTCCTTTGTGGCAATTTCTATAACGGTAGTTATGACTGCGTAAGCTCATACATTCTGTTTAGCCGCCATGCTGGAATAAAGAAAACATGTGCTTGTACCAAAGATACTTGATGTTATTCCTGAATGCTAAACACACAGACACAAAAGATAGAAAAGACACCAATTGTTTATTGGTACTTTTGATCAGTGGCTTAATTTTCAATCTGATTCCATACTACTTCTACTCTAAGTATACGTTTCCATATCTCCTGGTTGGCCTTTCACACATAAACTTTTGATTGTACTAAACAATAATTATGATGTATTTATTGTACATGTTGACCCGACAGTTGGCGTACCAGGACATGACACTTTTACCATAATACATGTTCATGTCTGGAATTCAATCAAACAATTATAACATTTTTAAACAACTGACTAAACCAACATCGGGGTTTCAAATTTCCTGAAGAGTCTCCAATTTTCATCACATTTCTGAGCCCTGGTCATTAAAATTTTGAAACTGATATACAGAAAAGATCATTAATTCCTAGCGATGGCTTTGTTATACGATTTAAATTTGATTTCAATAATTTAAGAAAAAGCTAATCAAATAAGGTAGGAAAAACAACGGAAGAATTAAAGTTCAAATAAGATTCAATTACTAACTGGCTTATCTCAAAAAGATAAAACACTGATCTATTATCCGTCGTAGCATCGATAACTTTCTGAAAATGAGTCACAATCCAGGGATGCCGGCCACTGAAATCCGTACTTATTCATTAAAGGCTCGCATCCTGCCCTAGACTGCCTGCAGAGTCCGGCACATGATTCGATTCCTCCTCCCCTTGGGCTGCACTCTGGAAAATATGTTGAACATAGGAAATTCCGTATAGCTGTACTACATTGTATTTTAATCAAGGGGAAGAACTGGTGGATTTCCAAGGCAATACTGTCCACATTGCTTTGTCCAAATCTGTTTGGAAGGAACGTCCTATTGTAAGGCATTGTGCTACACATCGATGCCTGAAAAGGGAAAATAGTAATAATGTTATCTCTCAAAATTAATAAAATGACGGATAAATGAACGAAAAATGTACATAACGAAACGTTGTACGGAGATTCGACATGTGAAGGTTGGACGTCATTGATATTGTTGACGTAAATATTGTCATACACTACCGCACAATTTCTGTCGCCTATCGTGATATAAATGCCACCGCAGGGCAGCTAAACGTTTAAATATGATCATTATAGTCATGATTAAAAGTCTTGATTATTTTACATCCAGTGGAGACCTTTTTGTGGAATGTTGTATAAATAAAAACTGGCTTTTTCTGTCAGATTACGACCACCTTGTCATTCATATTTCAATTAAATCATAGTTTTCACATTTTCTGAAATAAAAAAAATCTCATACTGACAGGGAATGCAAAATACGGCTAGGCTTGTTAACTGAGTGATTACGTATAAAGCTGACCTCGATGATTTCTTACACAGTGGCATTGACCAATGAAACAAGACGTTACAAACTTAAGATTTCGTCATTTTTAAGGCTATAGCCAATGGTAAAACTTGTTTCATATCAAATAAAATTATTTGCTCAACAAAAGGGTTATTGTGTGTTGCGTTCAAAGTCGTCACCTTTTACTACATCTAATAGTGTTCTAAGATAGCAGTACATAAACTACACATCGACTCTACTCATTCTATCTACAAAAAAAGTGCATTGGTGAAATCAAAATTACTTCGATGCTACAATACCTTGTACATCAGTCTGCAATACATTGTACACTAATCTACAATACATTGTACGCCAGCCTATGATACATTGTACACCAGTCTACAATACATTGTACACCAGTCTACAGTACATTGTACATCAGTCTACAATACATTGTACACCCTACAATACATTGTACACCAGTCTACAATACATTGTACACCAGTCTACAATACATTGTACACCAGTCTACAATATATTGTACACCAGTCTACCATACATTGTTTACCAGTTGAAAGTACAAAGCTTGAGATGAGGTGACTTGATATGCTTTGTACCTTGAGGCTCCTAACAACAATGACGAGGGTGGAGATAGGTGAGGCTCCTAACAACAATGGCGAGGGTGGAAATAGGTGAGGCTCCTAACAACAATGACGAGGGTGGAGATAGGAGAGGCTCCTAACAACAATGACGAGGGTGGAAATAGGTGAGGCTCCTACCAACAATGACGAGGGTGGAGATAGGAGAGGCTCCTAACAACAATGACGAGAGTGGAGATAGGAGAGGCTCCTAACAACAATGACGAGGGTGGAGATAGGTGAGGCTCCTAACAACAATGGCGAGGGTGGAAATAGGTGAGGCTCCTACCAACAATGACGAGGGTGGAATTAGGTGAGGCTCCTAACAACTATGACGAGGGTGGAGATAGGTGAGGCTTCTAACAACAATGACGAGGGTGGAGATGGGTGAGGCTCCTAACAACAATGACGAGGGTGGAGATAGGTGAGGCTCCAAACAACAATGACGAGGGTGGAAAAAGGTGAGGCTCCTACCAACAATGACGAGGGTGGAGATAGGTGAGGCTCCTAACAACAATGACGAGGGTGGAAATAGGTGATGCTCCTAACAACAATGACGAGGGTGGAGATAGGAGAGGCTCCTAACAACAATGACGAGGGTGGAAATAGGTGAGGCTCCTAACAACAATGACGAGGGTGGAGATAGGTGAGGCTCCTAACAACAATGACGAGGGTGGAAATAGGTTTCTCCTAACAACAATGACAAGGCCTAAAGTGGGTAAGCAGAGAATTGATACAAAATAGGTGAACATGCAATTTTATCTAGGGTATTTTTACGTCCCTCAAAAATACAGGTGGTAAAACCGTGATAGAAGCAATGAGCAGTTTTGTGAGAAAGAATGTATTTTTTTCTGAATAAACGAGATAAGCTTACTTACAGTAATTTCTTGACATGATCCCTCATTGGTGTACTGACTGTCAACGAGGTAAACACCAAACAACAGGAGACATGCGTATAGATGTTGGACTGCTCGCCTCATTGTTTTCTAAAGTAAAATACAAAGTAAAAACTCGGAGTTGAAACAATTATATATTTACTTCTAGTTTTATATTAAGTATCTTGGATTTAATTGAAATGAAATACAAAGATGTATATTTCTGGTAAATAAAGTCATCAATATAAGTGTACTAGTAAGTACACACCACAGTGTACGACTTTAAGCTAAAGGAAATCAAGAAAAGATATTTTCTAAAAACAAAAATAGTAGTAAGTAGTGGTAGTAAGGATTAAACGTTCAATAAGGTTCCTTTAAAACAATTTCTTGTCAACACAATTTATACTACAGAACGACTAAAATAGATGAAGCGAGACCATTGCTCCCTATCATTTCAATACGAAGAAAACCAAAAACTCTAATATGATTTCGCATAGTTCTCAAATTTCAATCCGGGCCCGTATATATGAAACCGTTCACATGCTCTAGTATGAATTCTTCGCTCAAGCCTTATATCTTGTTTAAGGCTGATTTTGCCAAAGATTTAAAACAAAAATTTGAAAGAACTTCAAGTCAAAGTTATAATCAATGTTTTATATTTGACAATTGTATTATTTTATATGATTTAGGAGAATTATATAAAAAGTTTGGGAAACTAAGATAGAAAAAATTAAAAAACTTTTAATTTCTTGGAACAAACGGAAATTAACAATGATTGGCCGAATACAAATTATAAACTCCTTACTTATACCACAAATTACATACACCTATTCGGTGCTACCAATAACAAAAACAAAAATAAAAGAAATAGAAGGCATATTGTATAGTTACATCTGGGGAGGGAAAAAAGAAAGGGTTAAGCGAAAAACTATAGTTCAAAATTATGAGAGGGGACGATTAAATACAGTTGACCTCACAGCACATGTTAAGTTAATGTTAATAAAATGGGTGAAAGCGCTAACAGACGAACAGGATAGCCAATGGAAAATAATTCCGGGGAGATACCTTACCAAGGCTGGGAGAAAATACATAATTTTTGCTATGAATATTGATAATATAAACCAACTGAAAGAATTTGACATTCCCACATTTTGTAAGAAAATTATAAAGGCCTGGATTGAAATGGGAGGGGGACAAAAACAATATCCAAAACACACTGTAGACATTGGAGGCCAGATAACATGGGGAAATAGGGGAAAATCACATATCAAAATAAAGTTGTAGTCTTTGAAAAATGGATTGAATCAAATATTATAAGAATAAAAGATTTATTAGATAATCAAGGAAATATTAATGAAAATATTATATTAGCAAAATTAAGAAACAAACACAATTGGATTTCAGAATTCGCTATTTTAAAGAAATCCATTCCAAATAAATGGAAAAATAAATTAAAAAACTCAAATATAGACAAACATATATGAAATACAGAACCTTTTAAACCTACTATAAAACTGAAAACATCAACAGCTATATGGGAATTAGATCAGTTGTGCAACAAACAAATATACAACTATCTTAAACACTTAAACTCCAAAAAACCAATCTCCTACATCTATTGGGCTTCCCAATTTCCTGATGAAGAAGACTAAGACAAAAAAATGGCAGGTGCTCTGAAATTCACTTTCACTCACATTTATGACAATAAGCTGAGAATATATCGATGGAAATTGATTAATAAAATCTTAATAAACAATCAGTTATTATATAAATATAAAATAAGGATTAATCCACTATGCAACTTATGCAGTGTAGTTGAAGATTTTGATCACTTTTTTTTACAAAATGTGACTTTATAGTTCCTATAAACAATCAACTGAATACAATTTTTGAGTTGATAGGCTATAGAAAAGACATGATAACATTAAAAAAACTTAGTGCTAGGTTATAAACTCCACAGTGACAACCATGTGAATATAAATATTTTACTAACACTCATTGGATTCACAATCTATAAGGGTTACTGTATGAGTGATAACAAACAAAAACAAGTTAACATAATAAACGTTCTAAAACAAGAATTAGAAATGTTTCTTGAAATTCAAAAACACAAAAATAAAAGTATTCCTAAAATTATAAGTAATTTCTTCAATGTAAAATAGAGTGTAGAAGAAGGACGCAGATCGACGCTTCATACTTTTATTCCATTTAATTAAAAAACCTACAAAGACAATACACAAAGAATTAAGCAGATATCACAGATATTACTAATCCTTACATGATGTACATGAAGTGTTCAGTGAATACATTTCATATGTTATCACGCTAAAACTATTCAAACAAAAAACAAGAATAATAATATCTTTACAATAATACTTTCATCATCATAAATATTTATCTTAGAATAGAAAATGCTTATACATTGTTACTATAATATATATATATCATATTCATAATTTTCACAGAAGAACTTCTGTACAAAGACTTCTTAATTTACGTACATGGATTATCTGTAAAAGATACATACCAACACATACAGATCATGTATGAACAACATTTGCAGACAATATGAACGTTTTCGCCAATACTAATATGATTCTAATAACTTTATAATCTTTACCAATAATTTCAATCCTTATCGCTAATTCCAATTAAGACATACTTTTTCCAAAATTCACAATAATAAATAATAATTCAAAATAACCAAATATATCATTAGATTATATGACAACTAAATGTTGTACATACCATATATATGATCTTCAGGAAGACTTCACAGAATAGTAAAAATTAGAAAGAACCGGACTGTGTGTAACACGTCCGCGCAGTTCCTCTACAAATGTCTCTCTAAAACCGCGCCAAAAGCTAACAAAGACACTGACCACTATACCAAAACGAGGTAACACCTATATATAGAACCATAGAATAAGTAAACAGGTTAGACAAGTGACAGGTACGAACATACACGTATACAGGTACACAGCCTAGCGACCATACGCAGCGCACATACACACGCAAACAGCACAATAAACGCGGCGCAACATTAAATTTGATTTAAAATCAAGACAAAATATAAAACATCATTATTTGCACTTGTTACATCAACCACTTAGAATAATCTAAGTATTAATTTTGATCTATAACTCTTGTGCGTCTTATCTTGGTCAATGCACCCGGATGGCCGCGAACAGCATGTAAACATAACAACACGTGACCATTTCCAATGTAAAAATAGCTTCCTCAAACCGTTAAGCCTGCCTGAAACAAAGTCATTTCATATTAAATATTACTTTACCTAATACTAATAAATACACTGTAATTACTATAAATTACGTAAAGACAGTCATAACTTATTATCTAATTTGCAAGAAAGCGGGCTTCAACCAAACTTCAGCTTGCTACTCTGTTTCTGTTAATGTATATAGATCTACCTGTAATTGAGCTTCAGAAATCT